>NC_048581.1:19856492-19858992 GCF_013265735.2 Oncorhynchus mykiss | reverse complement strand
AACTGACTGAGTGAACTGACCACACCCGGTAATAACCCGCAATAAGCCACTAGCCGAGATTAACTGTGAGCCGGGAGGCAATGACGGCATTGCAGAGAATCTCTTTTAAACTTAAAATGGGGGAGGATGAGAGAGAGGTGAAGGGAGGGGTAGGGAGGGAGTGGTAGGGGAGGGAGGGAGAACACGGAATCTGTTCTCTGAATGAAGCCAACCTGGCGATTTGTGAAAGGAGAGAGAGAGCGAGAAATGGAAGGAAGGCAGATGAGGCTAACAGATTAGTGAGAGGTTGTTGCCTGTCCTACTTTCAGATTGGCAGTGGGGGGGGGGGGGGGGGGGGGGGGGAGCCATTAACTTTTTTAATTGAGTTGCTCCATCCCCTCTGTTAATGGACTTGGAATCCTATCTTTTCCATGAGAGAAGAAGAAAGGAGAAAAGAAAAGAGCAGAGAATACATCTGAAAAAAGGAGAAGAGAGCAGGAAAAAAAAGAGAGAACAAAATGTCCAGACCGTTTCACTCACCAATGAACTGGAAGGCCTCTTGGAAATGTGAGCTGATATCTGCTGTGACGTTGTCCTCCACTGGGATCCACTTGTAGTCATAGTGGCCCTTGGAGGGCCTGGTGTCCCTCCTGGAGACGTTCAGCAGGGCTGTGACTCCAAGGTCACTCAGATAGTCCTGCCTGGAGGCATGGTAGGCACTGCCCAGGTACAGGAAAGGAAGGATCTCCACCGGCTTGCCCTGAAGAGAGAGGGTAGATAATAAAGGGGGGAGATATTAGACATAAGAATCGCAGTGTGTGAGCCAAGAGAGAAGGGAGACTCAACAAAGTGATATTAAATCCGTGAGCGGTGGAGACAGAGTGTGGCAGAGATACAGTACATGAAACACAGGGTTTTCCTAAAGACACAACAATGGGGAGGGGAGGGGGTAGAGATCAAATACAGATGTAGGATCTTCATTTGAGCCAGTTTTCTACAGCAGGAAAATAATCCTGTACAGCAACAGGAAATGTGGATTATTTTAAATAGATTTTTTTTGTAGGGGTTGATACATTTTGCATAAGGGAAAATCAAGCTTGAAATTTCAAAGTGGAAATGGCAAACTTCAGAAACCTTTTTAAAACCTCAAACACACTACAAAGTTATTCTGCAACAGAGTGATCAAATTAAGATCCTACACCTTTATTACATACATCAATGGAGATACTGAGAGGTATGCACGGTGCAAGACGCAATAGTACATTTTCTGTACCGTAAACAGATTGTGTTAGCCTATCATGATGGTGTAAGAGGTCGGGAAAAGGTCAGGGATGAAAGGGTTATAAAAGGACTTCTGATGTCAGCTAGGGGTCTCTGACTAGTGGCCATCTTCTCTTGATAACTGGGATGCAGTGAAGGTCAAAGCTAATATCAAGCGTGTGACAGAGAGAATGTTGAAGGCCACTGTTTTGAGAATGGTCAGTAATATATCTGGCACCATAGACAAAATATTATCATTATGCATGTACAGCTGTACATTTAAGGTCAGCTAGACAATATGTACCTTTTATAATCCTATGAGTAGGCTTCTTTTTTATTTTTTTTATATCTTTCCTTGAATGAAACTAAATGTGCTCTATCAAGTCCACAAATAACTCTGAACATACAGTACATTCGGCTGTATAAATCTATTTTGAATTGCCAAGAAGACAGTATGACTAAACCAGTACAGAACAGTCATTCTTATCTAACAGGGATATTCCACTCAGTTAAAAACCCTGCAGCCACAGCCTCAACCCTAAACCCCAGCCCAACCTAGGGGAAGTAAGTGGCTAGCCACCTAACCCTGAAAGGATAGGCAGCAGGCTAAAAAAGGAAGCTGTTTTCGTTTCCATACCTGATCGTAATCTGGTTTGAGGTTGGAGCCCAGTTTCTCACAGAATAGGGTGATACTCGGCCTGCATTTCCCGGTTTCGGTTCCGTTGTTCTGGTCGACGCCGACGGGCTTCACGACCTCAGTGCAAAGTTCAGGGTACTGGCCTTGGAAGTTCTCAAATCCCCCTGGTAAATACACAGAACACAACAAAATACATTTAAAACTTTAATGAAATTCAATAGCCTACAAAAACGATGTAGGCCGTGAAAACGATGTGTTTATAATGGATTATAACCTTATTCTAACGTCGTAATTAATCTGCGTTTCAATTAAAATAATCAGTTTAGGTCTATGAGTACAAGGTGACAATCTGACAGACTTTAAATGAATGGTTCTGACACATAGTCGAAAGGAAGAGGTATAAATGTTCGAAACGAATGATGTATGAACGAAATGTATGCTTTCCTTGTGAACATTCACACACAGAACATTCTCAGAACAACCAGTCATGATGTTCTCGAGTTCTCACAAGCCTTTCGCGTACTGACTCATCTGGACTAGTTTGACGCACACATTTATCTCCCCCGAGAGCTCGACCTGAGAAGTGTATTGCTCAAATGGGAGGGTTGCTAGAACACGGTCAAA
>NC_048581.1:19848992-19851492 GCF_013265735.2 Oncorhynchus mykiss | reverse complement strand
GCTGCATGATTATTTTCCTGCGGTAGAAAACTGGCTCAAATTAAGATCCTACATCTGTAATTTGTCTAATAACGTGGGCCCTGAGCGGGGGATGTATTAGAAATGTCCCGCCCAATTTCTGACCCATTCCGTCCATGTCACAATCATAACACCTAAATTCCTCTCAATAACTCAATTTCTCATTCCCAGGAATACTGGTAGTAATTCAGAGGAATGGTGGTTACATACTTTAGCAGTGGGGGTTAATGGTCACACACTGGGCACAGACATCAGTTCAACGTCTAGTTTTGATTTACTAGTGGGAGACGCTATAGGAGGAAGGGCTCATTGTAATGGCTGGAATGGAACGGTTTCAAACATCAAACATATGGAAACCACGTTTGACTCTGTTCCATTGATACTATTCCGGCCATTACAACAAGCCCTTCCTCCTTCAGCTCCACTGTTGTCAACCAACTCGAATGCAACGTTAAATCACCATAACATTTCACCATCTCATCAGACTTAGGTTAAAAGTTGGGTGAAAAAAAGACGAAATGCCCTCACGTTGATGACTGATTGATTACATTTGATTTCCACGTTGATTCGGTAGAATTGACGTGGAAACAATGTCGATTCAACCAGTTTTTGCACAGTGGGCAGTGACATACAACAAAGAGAGAACAAAGGGAGTGTGAGTCTATGTCATGTCATGTTATATGTCATAACTACAGTTATGAAGACAATGGCTTCATCCCAAATAGCACCCTATTCCCATTAATGTGCACTACTTTTGACCAGGGCCCAAAGGGAATAGGGTGCCATTTGGGACGAAGCCAGTGTCTGTCTGCGTTTTTCAAGACCTGGTATATGAGGGTGCAGTGAGATACCCGATGGGTTGGACGATACCTTTCTTGTCAATCATCTTGAAAAAACAGGAAGTCAACTAATCCTCTGTTGTTAACCCTATGGAAAGGTCAAATGCTTTATTATCTAAATGTTGAAAGTAGGTGAGGTGACAGAGAGAAACAAAATGGTTCAGTTTGAGGCCATGTGGCGGAGAGCGATGCGGGCGTTGGAGATGGGTGTGTGAGCAGGTGGGTCTGGGCAGGTAGGATGTTGTTGTTGTTTGTGTATGTATGTCTAATAATACAACCTTACAATAAAATGAATAGAGTGCAATTTGGGACACAGATACTGACTGTGGTACAATTTGTGTTCCAAATGAATCTTTCCAAAAATGGTAATGTATTGCTGATGTTGGGGATTTCGCAATCATAACAAGGAATTTCTTCCCAATCTGGTAGTGGTCCCAAGGAATTCCGGTAATTTTCTCTTTATCTTGATTTGGATGCCTTTTAACAATAGCTATTCTTCCTGGGTTCCATAGCTATTCTAAGGAATGTTGGTAGTAGTTCCAAGGAACGTTTGTATACATTCTTTAAGAAGGGATGGTCGCGACCAACAATGTGGTTTAAGGAGGAGCCATTTTTATGACTACAGTAACTAGTATGGAGACATCGACTGCTGTACGATATGTTCAAACTGACCATTTCTGAGCTAATAATGCAATGTTTATAGTGGGTATTTCTCAATAACTAACGTTTCTGATAATAATACTACCATGGAATGAAGCATTGTATACTTTATAAAGGGATGGTTTGCTACCCAAGAAAGGGAGTCACTCTTATGAGTAACTACAGGATGAAGACCCTGGCTCAGAATAGCACAACCAACTGGAAATGAAAGAAGAACATACAAGATATCATAACAGCCTGAACAAGATGGTGGTTCTGTCTAACGTTTGACTCATGGCATAGTGGCGCGCACACACACACACACACACACACACACACACACACACACACACACACACACACACACACACACACACACACACACACACACACACACACACACACACACTCCAGAGACTTGACTGACTCACCCTAGGTTCCACCCACTGCTCCTCCTGTGTCATAAGAGGCACTCACAGAGGAGAGAGAGACAACTAGAGAGGGAGAGAGAGACAACTAGAGAGAGAGAGAGAGGGGGGGTTAGAGAAGAGAGAGACAACTAGAGAGAGAGAGAGAGATGGGGGATAGAGGAGAGAGAAACAACTAGAGAGGGAGAGAGAGAGATGGGGGGATAGAGGAGAGAGAGACAACTAGAGAGAGAGAGAGAGAGAGATGGGGGATAGAGGAGAGAGAAACAACTAGAGAGGGAGAGAGAGAGAGATGGGGGGATAGAGGAGAGAGAGACAACTAGAGAGAGAGAGAGAGAGAGATGGGGGATAGAGGAGAGAGAAACAACTAGAGAGGGAGAGAGAGAGAGATGGGGGATAGAGGAGAGAGAAACAACTAGAGAGGGAGAGAGAGAGAGATGGGGGGATAGAGGAGAGAGAAACAACTAGAGAGGGAGAGAGAGAGAGATGGGGGGATAGAGGAGAGAGAAACAACTAGAGAGGGAGAGAGAGAGAGATGGGGGATAGAGGAGA
This sequence comes from Oncorhynchus mykiss, assembly GCF_013265735.2. Classification (NCBI taxonomy): domain Eukaryota; kingdom Metazoa; phylum Chordata; class Actinopteri; order Salmoniformes; family Salmonidae; genus Oncorhynchus; species Oncorhynchus mykiss. The sequence goes on along the minus strand of NC_048581.1, from coordinate 19,849,016 downwards.
GAGAAACAACTAGAGAGGGAGAGA
>NC_048581.1:19793992-19838992 GCF_013265735.2 Oncorhynchus mykiss | reverse complement strand
ATCTAAACTCCTCTTTAAACCTCAGGAGGAGATAGAGAGGTAGTTATCTAAACTCCTCTTTTAAGATCAGGAGATAGAGAGGTATTTATCTAAACTCCTCTTTAAACCTCAGGAGGAGATAGAGAGGTAGTTATCTAAACTCCTCTTTTAAGATCAGGAGATAGAGAGGTAGTTATCTAAACTCCTCTTTAAACCTCAGGAGATAGAGAGGTAGTTATCTAAACTCCTCTTTTAAGATCAGGAGATAGAGAGGTAGTTATCTAAACTCCTCTTTAAACCTCAGGAGATAGAGAGGTAGCTATCTAAACTCCTCTTTAAACCTCAGGAGGAGATAGAGAGGTAGTTATCTAAACTCCTCTTTTAAGATCAGGAGATAGAGAGGTAGCTATCTAAACTCCTCTTTAAACCTCAGGAGGAGATAGAGAGGTAGTTATCTAAACTCCTCTTTTAAGATCAGGAGATAGAGAGGTAGTTATCTAAACTCCTCTTTTAAGATCAGGAGATAGAGAGGTAGTTATCTAAACTCCTCTTTAAACCTCAGGAGATAGAGAGGTAGCTATCTAAACGCCTCTTTAAATTATGAATCATAATGAGGAGGATAAATAATGGAAATCTCAATTTTCATGACCCCTATTTTTACCATGGGTGCCGTTTGTTGGTCGTGATTGCTTATAGTATAACCTTCTGGGTTCAAATCCAGGTTTCATGCACATCACAAGACTTTGTTAGCCTGCTGAGCTAAAGCCCTATGCATTACTAAGCAGGCAGTAATCAAACAGGCCAAAACTCTCCCAGACAGTCTTTCCTTTTCTAGTCTCAACCTCTCAGTTACCGGTGCTTTACTAGCATAATCATCATATAATGGAAACTATGGCAGCAGAAATCACAACAGAAAAAATCCCATTATAAGAGTGTCTCGCTTTTTATCTGATCACATATAATTCACAGGAAATGTGAATTGTTATGTGGATTATAAATAATGGACATTTATTTGTAGCAGTTGAGACATTTATTTGTTATGGGAAATCAATTCTGACATTTTAAAGTGAATATTTGAAACGGCAGAAGCCTTTTTGTATCTCAAAATTCTCAGCCACAAAAGAGTGATCAAATTAAGATCTTACATCTGTAATCTGTTCCGTTGGTGACTCATGGATTTGTCAGGGAGGCAGAGACAAATCAGAGGCAGAGGACGCATATGTGTGTGTGTGTTTGTTTGTGCGACTGTGTGTGCGAGTGCAAGGTTGTGTGTATATGTGCATGTGTGTGTGTACCCTTACACCACTAAGCCTGTGCGCTATCATCTGTGAGAAAATACCATTAATCGGCAGGGTAGGAGGGTAGCAGACAGCGTTAGACACATGTGGGTCAGACGGGCTGGGAGAGAGAGCCTGAGCTAAAATACACCAATGGAGCAGTAGTGCACATTGTAAATCTGTGGAAGTCTGAACCACTGAATCACAATTAGAATGCTATGTGAGTCTAATTTTGGCTAGCTGAAGGATGCACCAAAACTGTAGTACAAATACAAGCATAAGTGGACTTCATGGAATCAGATCAGCTGTCAAAGTTTCTACAGTTACTCAAAGCATCAGTTCAATAAAATCCTTTCTGCCTCCCAGACCGAGAACAACAGAGCTGTCCTTTCTTTCAACCCGCTATTTTTATGACAGATGATCCAAACGAAACGGTATGACTCAACCAACTCAAACTGTATTTCAAACCTGAAAAACCTGAATCATATATGTAACAATAGGTCTGTCTGGAGGAAGTCCACAGAAAGCTTCTGTAATATCCCCTGGGCAATCACGGATGTTTCTAGCCGACGTGCTGTACTGATTCAGAGAATATCATCTGATTGGTTCCTTTGTTACTGTAAAGATTATTGCCTTCTCTGACATTAATGAGTAATAAAGGTGTAGAAACAGTAGCGATTTCTCATTCATATAATTAGGGCCTTTCCTAAAGCTGATTGGGGAAATCTCTGGGCCTGAATTTTGCCCTTAAAGAATGGTGTTGGAATGTACAGATGTCTTATTTGTTTTCTGGATGTTGTGATGGAGTCGGAAATGTATATATCCAATATAAAAGTATTTTCCTATATGCAAATCTCACAGCATTGACCTTAAAAGGCCCTATTTGTCTTACAACCAAGGAAGTTGAATGCTGCTTTTGCAGTTCAAACCTTGTTATCAAAACCTCTTCATTCAGAAGTACCCTGGCTGCTGATTAGAGGGGCTAGACTTCTCTCACTCAGAAGTACCCTGGCTGCTGATTAGAGGGGCTAGACTTCTCTCACTCAGAAGTACCCTGGCTGCTGATTAGAGGGGCTAGACTTCTCTCACTCAGAAGTACCCTGGCTGCTGATTAGAGGGGCTAGACTTCTCTCACTCAGAAGTACCCTGGCTGCTGATTAGAGGGGCTAGACTTCTCTCACTCAGAAGACACGGGTAGGGTCGAGTGTTACCTTGGAAAGTACTGCAACAGACCACAGGTTAGCAAAAGAGCATATTGCAAGAGACATTTGTATTAGCATTAGCATTACACATTGCTAAAAGGTTAAAGAATCAACCAATTTCAAGAGCAAAGAGGACACTGCCTGCATGACTTGAATATTGTGGCTCTCTCTCTCATTGGCTTGAAATTGACTTGGCGGTTACACTTACACTATTTGGATTGTCAGGAACGTTCCCTTGTAGATGCTCTGGTCATACTATCAACAAACTATCTGTTGATAAGCAACTGCTTGCTAAGGTTATGGTTAGGTTTAGAATAAGGGTTAGGGTAAGGGTTAAGGTTATGGTAAGGTTTAAGTTTAGGGTTAGGGTAAGTGTTAAGTTTAGGGTAAGGGTTAAGTTTAGGGTAAGGGTTAAGATTAGGGTAAGGGTTAGTATAAGGGTTAAGGTAAGGGTTAGGGTAAGTGTTAAGGTTAGGGTAATGGTTAAGGTTAGGGTAAGTGTTAAGGTTATGGTTAGTATAAGGGTTCAGTTTAGGGTTAGTATAATGGTTAAGGTTAGGGTTAGTATAATGGTTAAGGTTAGGGTTAGTATAAGGGTTCGGTTTAGGGTTAGTAGATAGTTAGTTGAAATGTTACTGATAGTCTCCCCACTATCCTCCCCATCACCCGCCCACCTTCCTATTAACTTTGGTCAGCCAATCCCATATAATGTGGAGATGCGTATGTTAGCAGCCCTCGGCAGCCGGGTTCATTAACGTCTTGTTTGGCCAGGCCAGGGCTTTACGCGGTGACTCACTGGCCTTCCAGCCATTCACACACTCAAGTACACATACACACATGTACGTACGCAGGCACGTACGCAGGCATGCACACAGGCACGCACACAGGCACGCACACAGGCACGCACAAACAAGTACGCACACACACACACACACACACACACACACACACACACACACACACACACACACACACACACACACATACACACACACACACACACACACACACACACACACACACACACACACACACACACACACACACACACACACTTATTAGCAGCTGCCATCATCAGGAGGAAGTTGATGACCTCAGTGGCGATGCCCATTTTAGGTCAAATTGACCAGAACTGAGCTGGTGCAGTTTTTTAGTGAGATCCTCTTCTCAGGCTGAAACACACGTAGGCTGGTTGGATGGAGAGTGAAAGGGTGAGAGATTCTAATGTAGTGTAAGGGGGGAAAGCAGAAGATACCAGCTGGTAGTCTTGTTGTAGCCGACAATGTGAAAGAAGCTACTTTGTCTCAACAGAGCTTTAAAATGTTAACCAATGAGAAAAATACCAGTGCTCCCCCTTCATTTAGATGCAAAGTGACACAGAGACTTTTAGTTTCTGTGGGGAGGTTAGATCACCTGTTAAACTTCCCATATGAAACATACACAGTGGTTTTCTTTTTTGCAAGTTGTTTCCTGTTAAAGAGCATTTTATAGGAAATGTGTTTTCCATCACAGTGACTACAAACTGAGTAAGTTGTGCAACCAGAATGACATTAGAAATGTCTCTCAATACATTTCACAACCCATACGTAACCAGCCATGAAAAGGAGTCTCAGAAACCCACTGTAACTCTAAATACATTTTCCAATCCACACAAAACAACACAAAATGTGGATTCAGCACTAAAACTCACTGGCTGCGATAAGAGAGGTTGTCCAAACATCAGTTTCCCCGACTGTAGAAGAAGAGGACAATGTTTGGCATGCGGGAGGAAACTGCTTCCTGTTGGCCCAGAACACACTTCCTGTTCACTTCCTGTCCTAGCAATGCTGAGTGACAACAGCACTTCCTGTAGGACAGGAAATGGCTGGGAGAAGCCTGTGGTGCCTTGGGCCTCTGGAACATACTGGAGCTAAACTAAACTGTGCTTTTAGAGTTTAGATAAAGGCCCCTCAAGGCCTGTTTCATTCTGAAGTCTAGGTATGTTTCAATACATTACATTGTGGTGCAGATACTTTAAACTCAACTGGTGCTATGCCTACTCCTGCTAACCACCAGTCCTGGCAACTGTCATTGCGCACACCTGCTCCCCATCGTTTAGCACATCTGGACGTCATCACCACCCTGATGGTAGCCCTCAATAAGCCTCAGTCATCAGGCAGTATTGGTTTTGGTTACATTCAGTACGCTTCTCCTGTTTTGTATTTTCTTCATGTTTATTATTATGAAACTCACTTTCTGCACCTGCTTCCTGACTCCCTGCATATACGTTACAACTGGGCCTCTAGATCAGGGTCCTTCAGGCCAATTTCATCTTTGAATATAGCATGTTATTCTAGTTAGCCCGTACATTGACCTACATAATTCTGGTTGCATTCTACAGGTTGTATCTACAGATGTAAGGTGAGAAGGTTAAAAATAAACCAGAACAAAATAGCTGGAATATTTCTTTACACACGTTATGTAGAAGTACTGGAAGATGAGTCATCTTCACGTATTAGGCCTGTCAGTGAGTGGTAGGGTGTGAGGACAGCCCCCTTTCTGCATACTGCAGGGGTGGAATCCGCCAAGGTTGTAGTGAGAGTGAAACTACAGCAGCGAAACAGGCTTTTGTCAAAGCACGAAGCTCACATATCTGGGCTGGGTGGGGTGTGTGTCTCATGTGCGCAAAGGAAATACGCAAGTGTTTAGGAAATAAGCGGGGTGTAAGGCAACTTTGACACAAATGTGGTGTTTAGTGTGTGTGTGTGTGGGGGAGAGGGGGTTGGGTATTTGTGTGTGTGTGTGCGCTTGTTGTGAAACCCTTATTTCTGCAGTAGTGAGAGACTACAAGCCTACACATGCTGATTTTACGATGAGGAATAATCATGGTATTGGCCCGAGGCTAAGGCATATCCTCAGTAATGGGAAGGAGTGTGACTTCCCAGTTCCCATCACTTGCATTTTATTCAAAGTAGAACATCAAATAATTTCCATATGTAAATGATAACTAACTATGACCTTATGCTACTGTCTGAGGGATTCAGTATCAACGCCTAAGGACAATTCTATATGACTACTATTCAATTATGGCTGAACCTGAATGGCTATATCACATATTATATGAGTGACTACCATATTCTTACTTTCAGAGATATTGTCATTTGAAGCTTTGGACAAACTCAATTTAGGTAACGTAGGTCAGTCCCTGATCTAACTGAAGGGTCTGAAACTGTGCAGGCCTACTTTGGTCCCATGTCCCACATCCACCAAGGTCCCCATCTTCTCTCAACCATGCCCCACCAGAGTGTCTCGAGGCTAGGGGAAGGAAGCCGTAGCGGGTGGGTCCAGGGCCAGGAGCTCCATGTTTATGTAATAACATCCTGCCTGCTGACTGCTGCCAACAGTGAATAATCTGCCCCCAATCTGTTCTGTTTCCCCGGTCGCTTGGCGTCTGCTCTACCACCCGCCACCCAGCCCTGCCAAGAATCAGCCTGGCACTGGCTGGTCCCAGATCTGCCTCTGCTTGAGCCGTCTCTGTCCATCAATGTCACGCCAAGAACCAGTCTGGTCCCAGATCTATTTGTGCTACAGCCAACGTAGTCATGCCTGGTTCTGGCTGGTCCCAGATCAGGATATACTTTAGTCAACTAACTGGCTACCGTCACGCCATACAATGGCTCTGGCTATCAGTGTCATGGCAGGGTTTGGCTGGTCCCAGATCTGTATGTTTTAGCCAACTGCTCTGACAATGAGTGTCATGGCAGGGTTTGGCTGGTCCCAGATCTATATGTTTTAGCAAACTGCTCTGATTATGAGTGTCATGGCAGGGCTTGGCTGGTCCCAGATCTGTATGTGCTGTTGTCAACTGCTATCGTTGTCATGCAATAAGTTAGCCTGGTCCTAGATCTGTGTGTGTTTCAGCCAACTCCTTTCATGCTATCATATAGCCTGGTCCCAGATCAGTATATGCTCTAGCCAACGTTGCCATGCCAAGAGCTAGCCTGGTCCAAGATCTCTATATACTTTAGCCAACTAACTGACCACCATCATGCCATACAATGGTATAATATGTTTGATTTAGCCTGGTCCCAGATCTGTATGATTTAGCCAACAGCTCTGACTATCAGTGTCATGGCAGGGTTTGGCTGAAGCCCCTACAGATCTGGCACCAGGCTATATCTTGGCCTGAAACAGAGAGTTACGCAGGAAGAGGATGCCACATATGCAGTCAGCATGCCTGGCTGTTAGCTAGATGTGATGAAAGAGTCTTGGCTGTAACGGGGGGGGGGGGGGGGGGTGACAATGAAGAAGTGGGAGTGTGTATTAACACTCCGGATATAAAGTGCTGATTTGAAGTACAGTGTAGAGACTTGTAGTTGAATAAAATACAGGGAGAAAACCATGCAATCATATTAGAATGAGTGCTCTGGCTGACATTTTTGATAACAATAGCAAGGATAACGACGAGGACAGACTTGTTTGTGGGTGTGGTCAATCAAGAGCTGTGACTAAACCGCCTTACCGCTGTGTGTCATTGGCCAACGCCTCCGTAGACCACAACGCTTTCACTGGAGATCTCTCTTAATACTTATTCACCTGAGATAATGCTGTATGTGGAAGAACATCTACCTGCCTTAACATTCCCAGGCAGGATCCACAAACCATACCCGCAGGCCTGCTGATGAGTCAACCCAGAGACGGATGCCTCTAACTGGGGGAGACGTCTTGGTGACCTTGGGCTCTCCTGGAGAATTTCCAAACCCTCAGCGATGTGTAAAAGAGAAGTATGATAGAGAAGTATGATAGAGAAGTATGACAGAGAAGTATGATAGGGCCATTGAGAGAGATAAGGGGCTGTTTCCAGCTTCCTGTGTGTGTAATGGTTATGGTTGTGTAGCTTTGGGCAGGGAAGGTGGAAGAAGGGTTAATTTCTGATTCCAAAAATGGTGACTCAAATATTTGTCAACCACCTATTTTTCAGGGCCAATTAACAAGACTAAAACTGACTAAATAGACCCAGAAAAAAATATAACTAAACAAAAATGATTTTCATTTCAGTTGACTAAAACGAGACAAGACTCAAATCTGACTACTAAGTGCACTGGACAAGAGAATGAGAGCTTTTCAGTGATTAGCACAATTAAAATTAGCAGCACAGAGCAGTTCTGTTCAGCAGTGGGAAGGATGCACCACACCCGGAACACAGCCTAGTCTACATCCGTTTGTGAACTGCGGGGGAGCAAGTGATGAGTGTTGGCAGACAGGCACCAGGCAGACAGGCACCAGGCAGACAGACAGGCTCCACTTTGGCTCCGATATGGCAACTGCTCAGCATCTGACAGTAAGGCGCTACAGAGGGTAGTGCGTACAGCCCAGTACATCACTGGGGTCAAGCTTTCTGCCATCCAGGACCTCTATACCAGGCGGTGTCAGAGGAAAGCCCATAAAATTGTCAGAGACTCCAGTCACCCAAATTAAAGACTGTTTTCTCTGCTACCGCACGGCAAGCGGTACCGGAGTGCCAAGTCTAGAACGAAAAGGCTCAACAGCTTCTACTCCCAAACCATAAGGTCGCCACCGGACAATTTACATTGACCCCCTCCCTCCCTTTTGTACACTGCTGTTACTCGCTGTTTGTTTGTTACCTATGAATAGTCAGTTTGCCCCCACCTACATGTACCGATTACCTCAACAAGCCTGTACCCCCGCACACTGACTGGGTACCGGTGCCCCCTGTATATTGCCTCGTTATTGTTATTCTTATTGTGTTACTTTTTGTTATTACTTTTTATTGTAGTCTACTTGGTAAATATTTTCTTCTTCTTGAACTGCACTGTTGATTAAGGGCTTGTAAGTAAAGCATTTCACGGTAAAGTCTACACTTGTTGTGTTCGGGGCATGTGACAAATAAAGTTTGATTTGATTTGATCTTTGGCTTCCCAGTAGCTAACCAGTCACCACCAGCCTTCTAGAAACCCGTTACCTGGTTAAGAAACACAAGCTGCTTTACCAAATGAATTAAAAACAATAGCAGCATTAAGTTTAATGGCAAAACATCAGTCTAGCTATATTTTTCTCTTCCTTGAGTATAAAAAAGTTTGGGAATTTGTAGTCTCGCTAAACCCTCGCACTTTCCCCACTGCGTTTCATTACCAGGTTCTGTAGCCAACACACTAGCCAGGTTTCCTTTTTCTCAGGGAAAACGGCTCGATTCTAGCAATTACTGTTCAAAAGATATGACCCATAATACCGGCGCTACGTTTGTTCCTTTCTATCGTGCATTGGTGGGCCACATCTTGCGTTCATAAAGAACATCGCAGGCGGTTCTAAAACAAGGTTACTTGCGGACCGGACCGTTAATCATTTGTTTAGGCTACACCTTGTTCAGTCATGTTACCTCATTAGCTAGCTACAGCTAACATCCTGGCGCGCGTTCAGCAGGACGCAACGTTTTGGAACATTCAGATAGAAATATTCTATGTAGAACTAACATTACTCTCTGACATGTTGAATAAGGGATAACGTGAAATTCATGGAATTTCTATCTGCAACGTTCAAGAACGTTTTGCACCTGAACGTTGCCATAACATTACCAGTACCCTATATACAGACATTTGGCGGCACAGAAAGAAAGGACAATGGATAGGAAACAATTTATTGACTAAATTCCTCTTGCCACTACAATGTATCTGGCTGGGTAAATAACTTTATTTTTAGTTCATGTGGACCCTCGACCACATCACTGGGCGAAACAGGCATTATCTCTTATCTCCCAAAGTCATTATCCCGTACTACTTGCGGCTGTGGTGTCACACCCTGATCTGTTTCACCTGTCTTGTGCTTGTCTCCACCCCCCACCAGGTGTCTCCCATTTGTCCCCATTATTTCCTCTTTATTTATACCTATTTTTTCTGTTTGTCTGTTGCCAGTTCGTCTTGTCCCATCAAGTCCTACCAGCGCGTTCCTGTGGTCCCTTTGCTCTAGTTTCTGTTTGTCCTAGACTTCCCAGTTCTGACCTTTCTGCGTGTCCTGATCCTGCCTGCCGCCCTGTACCTGCCTGTCTCTGACTTGGACATCTCTTTGCCTGCCTTGACTTCCCTTTTGCCTGGCCCTTGTTCTATAATAAACTCTGAGACTCATACTATCCACCTCCTGTGTCTGCATTCTGGGTCTTAGCCTGAGCCTTGATCTGCAGCGTCTGGAACGTTGATAACAATGGTAATGACAACACTGAGTGACAGAGGTGCAACCCATACTACTGCCAATACTTTACAGCACCATCTGGGGATTGTGCTTCTCTCTCTCAAATGAAAGGGCATTTAGTTGACTAAAATGGCCTACTGTTTTTGTCATTTTGACAATAGCTAAATCAATATTCGAATGACAAAAATGTAACTAAGACGTCAAAATGACTAACACTAGACGAAATCTAAAGAAGAGTGTGAAAATGAACGCTGGGTGGAAGAGGTTGGGCCGAAACATCCACAATGTACAATGATGATGGCTGATTCATTCACTACAATGCACCTGCATGCACAAGAGTCTGTTTGTGTGTGTGTGTGTGTGTTTGCATGGTATCGCCTGTATGTTCGCACAGGTGATCTTCCATGTGTGTGTGTGTCATTCCGAGGTCTCCATCAATATATGACTGCATGACTCCTCCAAAGCCCTCTCTGATGACGCACATCTCAACAGGCTCAGCTCTGTATTACATCTCTTCCTCATCTCCCTGCCCTATTTATTAAGAGCCCCTCATATATACGTGCGTGTGTGTGTGTAGGTGATGACCGTTGAGGCCAATGAACTCTTCTGTAATATGATCATAACACTGTCAGGTTTTAGTGTTTTAAACCAGACAGGATAATTACAGTGTGTGTGTGTGTGTGTGTGTGTGTGTGTGTGTGTGTGTGTGTGTGTGTGTGTGTGTGTGTGTGTGTGTGCGCCCAATATGGGCAGAACACTGTCAGCTTTTAATGTCAGCCAGACACGACAATGTTGTTATACCATTATTGCGTTATTATTTAACATTTATAACATTGCCAACGCCATGCTGCAAATTTGATCACTGTGACTGTTCTGATATGTGACTTGACTCAATGGAATTGATTGTGTTTGATGTGTTTTGCCTGAACAAGATGGTGGTTCTGTCTAACGTTTGACTCATGGCATAGTGGCGCGCGCACACACACACACACACACACACACACACACACACACACACACACACACACACACACACACACACACACACACACACACACACACACACACACACACACACACACACACACACACAAACACACACACGGATCTCCTGGCCATGGAACTACCAGCTCTGGCTTCCTTCGCCCAGCCTCGAGACACTCTGGTGGGGCACAGTGGCGAAGAGAAGTGGGCCTGGGTGGATATGGGTCCAAAGCAGGCTTGCACAATCTAAACCACTTCACTTTAATCAAGGACTGATCTTTGCAACCCACATTCTGTGGACAGACTTTCTTGTTGTTGTGGTCAACTAAGCCACCATACTTCTGCGTGTCATTGGTCAACAATCGGGGTTGGGTAGGTTACTTTCTAAATGTAATCCGTACAGTTGCTAGTTACCTGGCCAAAATTGTAATCAGTAACGTAACTTTTGGATTGCCCAAACTCAGTTACGTAATCTGATTACTTTCAGTTACTTTCCCCTTAAGAGACATTAGAAGAAGACAAAAATTATCCATCAAACACATTTGGTGTGTCATCATAGTGGTTTCTGACTTGTGGTTAGACTCATTCAGCTGGAACAAACTTAAAGATCTGACCCTTTTTTTCAATTTTCACCTAAAATGACATACCCAAATCTAACTGCCTGTTGCTCAGGACCTGAAGCAAGGATATGCATATTCTTGATACCATTTGAAAGGAAACACTTTGAAGGAATGTAGGAGAATATTACACATTAGATCTGGTAAAAGATAATACAGAGAAAAAACATGCTTTTTTTATACCATCATCTTTGAAATGCAAGAGAAAGGCCATAATGTATTATTCCAGCCCAGGCGCAATTTAGATTTTGCCCACTAGACAGCAGCAGTGTATGTACAACGTTTTAGACTGATCCAATGAACCATTGCATATCTGTTAAAAATGTTGTATTAAGACTGCCCAAGTGTGCCTAATTGGTTTGTTAATATATTTTCAAGTTCATAATTGTGCACTCTCCTCAAACAATAGCATGGTATTATTTCACTGTAAAAGCTACTGTAAATTGGACAGTGCAGTTAGATGAACAATAATTTAAGCTTTCTGCCCATATCAGATGTCCTGGGATTTTTTTTGTTATTTACAACCTCATGCTAATCACATTAGCCTACGTTAGCTACCATAAGGATAAAGGATAAACTTGTACCTTTCGACCTTTTGTCAATGCTGAATTGAATGTCATTGAGAAAACAGAAATTTGTCATAATGGATATTTTTTTTCTTGCAAACATCCTTTCTGAATTTAAAAGTAATCCAAGAAGTAATCATCTAGTTTTTCAAAAGTATCTGTAATCTGATAACAATATCTTTCTGGTAACATAACTGATTACAAGTACAGTTTTTTTGTAATCAGCTTAAGCACCCTGCCATTGCCTCTATAGACCACACCCCTTTAACTGGAAATCTATCCGTATTCTAATTCACCTGTGAAGATGCTATCTGTTTCAGTAACATCTTCCTGTTTTAACACTCCCTGTAAATTACAGGAACTCTTTCCTTTCTCTACCAATTCACCTGACATGATCTATGTCAGCAAGTCTACCTCCATTAACACTCCCAGGCATGAACCAGGAACCATGCCCCCCAGGGCCTTCTGATGAGTCAACCCAGCTGAATGAGTCAATCCAACTGGGGGATCTTTTCCTGGGGCTCTCCTGGGGGAAGAGAGAGGGAATGATAACTCACCTCCAGAACCTCAGAGATGGATAAAACAACAGTATGAAAGATGTCTATTTTGAGTTCCTTGCTTGCGTATTGTAGCATATTGTCCGTATGGTAGTATATTGTCCGTATGGTAGTATATTGTCCATATGGTAGTATATTGGTAGTATATTGTCCATATGGTAGTATATTGGTAGCATATTGTCTGTATGGTAGTATATTGTCCATATGGTAGTATACTGGTAGTATATTGTCCATATGGTAGTATATTGTCCGTATGGTAGTATATTGCCCGTATGGTAGTATACTGGTAGTATATTGTCCATATGGTAGTATATTGGTAGTATATTGTCTGTATGGTAGTATATCGATAGTATATTGTCCGTATGGTAGTGTATTGGTAGTATACTGTCCATACAATAGTATATTGTCCGTATGGTAGTATATTGGTAGTATGTTGTCTGTATTGTAGTATATTGTCCGTATGGTAGTATATTGGTAGTATATTGTCCGTATGGTAGTATATTGTCAGTATGGTAGTATATAGCTAGTGTATTGTAGTATATTGTCCGTAGTATATTGTCAGTATGGTAGTATATAGCTAGTGTATTGTAGTATATTGTCCGTAGTATATTGTCTGTATTGTAGTATATTGTCCGTATGGTAGTATATTGTCCTTATGGTAGTATATTGTCTGTATTGTAGTATATTGTCCATATGGTAGTATATTGGTAGTATATTGTCCGTATGGTAGTATATTGTCCGTATGGTAGTATATTGTCCGTATGGTAGTATATTGGTAGTATATTGTCCGTACGGTAGTATATTGTCCGTATGGTAGTATATTGTCTGTATTGTAGTATATTGTTCGTATGGTAGTATATTGGTAGTATATTGTCCGTATGGTAGTATATTGGTAGTATATTGTCTTTATTGTAGTATATTGTCCATATGGTAGTATATTGGTAGTATATTGTCCGTATGGTAGTATATTGTCCGTATGGTAGTATATTGTCTGTATTGTAGTATATTGTCCGTATGGTAGTATATTGGTAGTATATTGTCCGTATGGTAGTATATTGGTAGTATATTGTCTGTATTGCAGTATATTGTCCATATGGTAGTATATTGGTAGTATATTGTCCGTACGGTAGTATATCAAATCAAATCAAATCAAATTTTATTTGTCACATACACATGGTTAGCAGATGTTAATGCGAGTGTAGCGAAATGCTTGTGCTTCTAGTTCCGACAATGCAGTAATAACAAGTAATCTAACTAACAATTCCAAAACTACTGTCTTGTACACAGTGTAAGGGGATAAAGAATATGTACATAAGGATATATGAATGAGTGATGGTACAGAGCAGCATAGGCAAGATACAGTAGATGGTATCGGGTACAGTATGTACAAATGAGATGAGTATGTAAACAAAGTGGCATAGTATAGTATAAAGTGGCTAGTGATACATGTATTACATAAGGATACCGTCGATGATATAGAGTACAGTATATACGTATGCATATGAGATGAATAATGTAGGGTAAGTAACATTTATATAAGGTAGCATTGTTTAAAGTGGCTAGTGATATATTTACATCATTTCCCATCAATTCCCATTATTAAAGTGGCTGGAGTTGAGTCAGTGTCAGTGTGTTGGCAGCAGCCACTCAGTGTTAGTGGTGGCTGTTTAACAGTCTGATGGCCTTGAGATAGAAGCTGTTTTTCAGTCTCTCGGTCCCAGCTTTGATGCACCTGTACTGACCTCGCCTTCTGGATGATAGCGGGGTGAACAGGCAGTGGCTCGGGTGGTTGATGTCCTTGATGATCTTTATGGCCTTCCTGTGACATCGGGTGGTGTAGGTGTCCTGGAGGGCAGGTAGTTTGCCCCCGGTGATGCGTTGTGCAGACCTCACTACCCTCTGGAGAGCCTTACGGTTGAGGGCGGTGCAGTTGCCATACCAGGCGGTGATACAGCCCGCCAGGATGCTCTCGATTGTGCATCTGTAGAAGTTTGTGAGTGCTTTTGGTGACAAGCCGAATTTCTTCAGCCTCCTGAGGTTGAAGAGGCGCTGCTGCGCCTTCTTCACGATGCTGTCTGTGTGAGTGGACCAATTCAGTTTGTCTGTGATGTGTATGCCGAGGAACTTAAAACTTGCTACCCTCTCCACTACTGTTCCATCGATGTGGATAGGGGGGTGTTCCCTCTGCTGTTTCCTGAAGTCCACAATCATCTCCTTAGTTTTGTTGACGTTGAGTGTGAGGTTGTTTTCCTGACACCACACTCCGAGGGCCCTCACCTCCTCCCTGTAGGCCGTCTCATCGTTGTTGGTAATCAAGCCTACCACTGTTGTGTCGTCCGCAAACTTGATGATTGAGTTGGAGGCGTGCGTGGCCACGCAGTCGTGGGTGAACAGGGAGTACAGGAGAGGGCTCAGAACGCAACCTTGTGGGGCCCCAGTGTTGAGGATCAGCGGGGAGGAGATGTTGTTGCCTACCCTCACCACCTGGGGGCGGCCCGTCAGGAAGTCCAGTACCCAGTTGCACAGGGCGGGGTCGAGACCCAGGGTCTCGAGCTTGATGACGAGCTTGGAGGGTACTATGGTGTTGAATGCCGAGCTGTAGTCGATGAACAGCATTCTCACATAGGTATTCCTCTTGTCCAGATGGGTTAGGGCAGTGTGCAGTGTGGTTGAGATTGCATCGTCTGTGGACCTATTTGGGCGGTAAGCAAATTGGAGTGGGTCTAGGGTGTCAGGTAGGGTGGAGGTGATATGGTCCTTGACTAGTCTCTCAAAGCACTTCATGATGACGGATGTGAGTGCTACGGGGCGGTAGTCATTTAGCTCAGTTACCTTAGCTTTCTTGGGAACAGGAACAATGGTGGCCCTCTTGAAGCATGTGGGAACAGCAGACTGGTATAGGGATTGATTGAATATGTCCGTAAACACACCGGCCAGCTGGTCTGCGCATGCTCTGAGGGCGCGGCTGGGGATGCCATCTGGGCCTGCAGCCTTGCGAGGGTTAACACGTTTAAATGTCTTACTCACCTCGGCTGCAGTGAAGGAGAGACCGCATGTTTTCGTTGCAGGCCGTGTCAGTGGCACTGTATTGTCCTCAAAGCGGGCAAAAAAGTTATTTAGTCTGCCTGGGAGCAAGACATCCTGGTCCGTGACTGGGCTGGGTTTCTTCCTGTAGTCCGTGATTGACTGTAGATCCTGCCACATGCCTCTTGTGTCTGAGCCGTTGAATTGAGATTCTACTTTGTCTCTGTACTGGCGCTTAGCTTGTTTGATAGCCTTGCGGAGGGAATAGCTGCACTGTTTGTATTCGGTCATGTTACCAGACACCTTGCCCTGATTAAAAGCAGTGGTTCGCGCTTTCAGTTTCACACGAATGCTGCCATCAATCCACGGTTTCTGGTTAGGGAATGTTTTAATCGTTGCTATGGGAACGACATCTTCAACGCACGTTCTAATGAACTCGCACACCGAATCAGCGTATTCGTCAATGTTGTTATCTGACGCAATACGAAACATCTCCCAGTCCACGTGATGGAAGCAGTCTTGGAGTGTGGAGTCAGCTTGGTCGGACCAGCGTTGGACAGACCTCAGCGTGGGAGCCTCTTGTTTTAGTTTCTGTCTGTAGGCAGGGATCAACAAAATGGAGTCGTGGTCAGCTTTTCCGAAAGGGGGGCGGGGCAGGGCCTTATATGCGTCGCGGAAGTTAGAGTAACAATGGTCCAAGGTCTTTCCTCCCCTGGTTGCGCAATCGATATGCTGATAAAATTTGGGGAGTCTTGTTTTCAGATTAGCCTTGTTAAAATCCCCAGCTACAATGAATGCAGCCTCCGGATAAATTGTTTCCAGTTTGCAGAGAGTTAAATAAAGTTCGTTCAGAGCCATCGATGTGTCTGCTTGGGGGGGGATATATACGGCTGTGATTATAATCGAAGAGAATTCTCTTGGTAGATAATGCGGTCTACATTTGATTGTGAGGAATTCTAAATCAGGTGAACAGAAGGATTTGAGTTCCTGTATGTTTCTTTCATCGCACCATGTCACGTTAGTCATAAGGCATACGCCCCCGCCCCTCTTTTTACCAGAAAGATGTTTTTTCCTGTCTGCGCGATGCGTGGAGAAACCTGTTGGCTGCACCGCTTCGGATAGCGTCTCTCCAGTAAGCCACGTTTCCGTGAAGCAAAGAACGTTACAGTCTCTGATGTCCCTCTGGAATGCTACCCTTGCTCGGATTTCATTATATATATATATATATATATATATATTGGTAGTATATTGTCCGTACGGTAGTATATTGTGCCAGGTGGAAGGGGTTGGGCCCACGCACACAAAATGTGCAACTGTGCTGCTGATGGCTGATTCATACACTACCACGCTTCTCTCCTGCACCTGCATGCACAAGAGTGTGTGTGTGTGTGTGTGTGGGTGGGTGCGTGCGTGCATGTATGTGTGTGGTTTGGTTTTATTATCCTTGTGGGGACCAGAAGTCCTCACAAGGATAGTAAAGCAAGAATCATTTTGACAAGTGGGGACCAGGTCCCCACAAGGAAAAATTATATTTTAGATTTAGGGTTAGGTTTAAGGATTAGGGTTACAATTAGGGTTAGGATTAAGTTTAGGGGCTAGGTTTAGTTTTACAGTTAGGTTTAGGAGTTAGGGATTAGGGCTTTGGGGTTAGGGTTAGGTTTAGGGTTAGGGTTTAGGAAAAACATTGAGAATAAATGGGAATACATTTTTGGGTCCCCACAAGGATAGTAAAACAAATGTGTGTGTGTGTGTTTCATTCCACAGTCCCTGTCAATAGACGAACTGCATGACTCTTCCAAAGCCCTCTGATGACGCACAACAGGCTCAGCTCTTTCCAAGAGGAATCTCTTCCCCATCTCCCCACCATGTTTATTAAAGGCTCCGTATATACTGTATGATCATAACACCGTCAGCTTTTAATGTTGCAAACCAGACAGCACTGTAACAGAATTATTACAGGGTTACATTATTAGAACAAAATTATAACGGTATTGCTAATGCTATGTGACTCCATAACAAATCCAATATGTGACTTGACTCAACGGAAATTATTGTGTTCGATGTGTTTTGCCCGAACAAGATGGGGTTCTGTCTAATGTTTGACTCACACGTTAGACACAGAAAGAAAGACATGCAGACAGACATGCAGACAGACATGCAGACAGGCAGGCAGCCAGGCAGGCAGGCAGGCAGGCAGGCAGGCAGGCAGGCAGGCGAGATACTCCTCTCAGCCCAGTTGGCACAGCTTGTTATTACTGCTCTGGAGCCTATTCAGCCTAAAACCTTCCCCTGCCACAGTAAGCGTGCACACACACGCACGCACGCACGCACACACACACACAGAGAATCACATTAATACATAATCCAGCAACAGTGAGTCAGAAGTGAATCCTCCATGTCCTTCTCCCTTCAGAAGCCTTCTCTCCTCCATGTCCTTCTCCCTCCAGCAGCCTTCTCTCCTCCAGGTCCATCTCCAGAGTCTCTTCCAGACACTACTAGGGCTGCAGAGTCTCTTCCAGACACTACTAGGGCTCCAGAGTCTCTTCCAGACAATACTAGGACTGCAGAGTCTCTTCCAGACACTACTAGGGCTGCAGAGTGTCTTCCAGACACTACTAGGGCTGCAGAGTCTCTTCCAGACACTACTAGGGCTGCAGAGTCTCTTCCAGACACTACTAGGGCTGCAGAGTGTCTTCCAGACACTACTAGGGCTGCAGAGTCTCTTCCAGACACTACTAGGGCTGCAGAGTCTCTTCCAGACACTACTAGGGCTGCAGAGTCTCTTTCAGACACTATTAGGGCTGCAGAGTCTCTTCCAGACACTATTAGGACTGTAGAGTCTCTTCCAGACACTACTAGGGCTGCAGAGTCTCTTCCAGACACTACTAGGGCTGCAGAGTGTCTTCCAGACACTACTAGGGCTGCAGAGTCTCTTCCAGACACTACTAGGGCTGCAGAGTCTCTTCCAGACACTACTAGGGCTGCAGAGTGTCTTCCAGACACTACTAGGGCTGCAGAGTCTCTTCCAGACACTACTAGGGCTGCAGAGTCTCTTCCAGACACTACTAGGGCTGCAGAGTCTCTTTCAGACACTATTAGGGCTGCAGAGTCTCTTCCAGACACTATTAGGACTGTAGAGTCTCTTCCAGACACTACTAGGGCTGCAGAGTCTCTTCCAGACACTACTAGGGCTGCAGAGTCTCTTCCAGACACTACTAGGGCTGCAGAGTGTCTTCCAGACACTATTAGGGCTGCAGAGTCTCTTCCAGACACTACTAGGGCTGCAGAGTCTCTTCCAGACACTACTAGGGCTGCAGAGTCTCTTCCAGACACTACTAGGGCTGCAGAGTCTCTTCCAGACACTATTAGGGCTGCAGAGTCTCTTCCAGACACTATTAGGGCTGCAGAGTCTCTTCCAGACACTACTAGGGCTGCAGAGTCTCTTCCAGACACTACTAGGGCTGCAGAGTCTCTTCCAGACACTACTGGGGCTGCAGAGTCTCTTCCATACACTACTAGGGCTGCAGAGTCTCTTACAGACACTACTAGGGCTGCAGAGTCTCTTCCAGACACTACTAGGGCTGCAGAGTATCTGGCCTCCTTTAAGACACTGCTAATTCTGTTCTAATGTCCTCCAGATCTGACCACACCTGTATACAGCTTTGATTGTTGTCTGTGTTCTATGTTTTGTGTTTTGGATTGTTTTGAATTATTATTATTATTATTATTATTTATTTTTTTAATCCGCCTTGGGTCTGAGAAAAGTGCTTCAGGTGTTCTTCCAAATGAAATGTATTATTATCATTATTCTAAAGCTTGTGAAATACACAAGAAAGAAAAGAAGACAAAAAGAGAGGGGACAGAAAGTGTTTCCTGATGAAAGATGAAAAGACAGGAATGACAGTCCTGAGACTGTGTATGATGGCAGGGTGTGTGTGTGC
This sequence comes from Oncorhynchus mykiss, assembly GCF_013265735.2. Lineage (NCBI taxonomy): Eukaryota > Metazoa > Chordata > Actinopteri > Salmoniformes > Salmonidae > Oncorhynchus > Oncorhynchus mykiss. The sequence continues at coordinate 19,819,663 of NC_048581.1, read as the reverse complement.
ATGCATGTGTCTGCGTGGTGTGATGGCATTGTGACCACGATGAGCCAAATTGGCACGATGACGTCACAGGAAATGACCCATTCCAATGACCCTAAGAAAAATGATGAAGCCCTTCCAAACATCACCCAGTCGCTGCACAATGGTGGCGTCATCATGTTACATCACTGTGGTTCTGCCTGACTGACTGGCTGACATAAACAGAAAAACTGTCTGTGTCCCAAATGGCACCCTACTCCCTATGTAGTGCACTACTTCTGAGCAGCGCCCATAGGGCCATAGACCTCTGGTCAAAAGTAGTTCATACATAGGGCAGTGGTTTCCAACTCCAGTTCCCCAACAGTACACATTCTGATTGTGGCCCTGGACAAGCACATCTGATTCAACTTACCAACTAATCATCAAGCCCTCAATGAGTTGAATCACGTACAGTATGTTTGTCCGGGGTACTTGAGGAGCGAAGTTGGGACCCACTGGTATAGGAGAGTAGGGTTCCATTGGGGACACAATCTGTTGGCCCAAATGTCTTCTTCACAGAGAAAGTGCAGAGAGACAGTACGTTTTGGGTACTTGGTTTTCTCAGACATTACAAATAATGTGGCGTCTATGAGGCTGTGGCAGTGGTGCCACAGACACAGACAGACACAGAAACACACACAGACACACACACACACACACACACACACACACACACACCACAGAGTGAGTCACCCTGCATTTCCGGTTGGTCATGTAAATGGAGTCACAGAGATCAAAGTGCAGAGATCAAAGCTAGAGTGTGTGTGTGTGTGTGTGTGTGTGTGTGTGTGTGTGTGTGTGTGTGTGTGTGTGTGTGTGTGTGTGTGTGTGTGTGTGTGTGTGTGTGTGTGTGTGTGTGTGTGTGTGTGTGTGTGTGTGTGTGTGTGTTACACCAGAAGCAGAGATGTGACACATGCTTGATTTCTCACCCAACTCATTTGTCATTATTGGGCCTGAAAGATGATGTGGATGACGATACTGTAGATGTCTGTCACAAGATGAAAACATCGGAACAACATTCAACCAGAGCAGCTTCCGATGTTTGGAGATCTTCTTGTTTTTATATGACATGGTTCAGGGATTTACAAGGAATGTTTAGAATGGAGCGACTGACAAATTACTGCCTTTAAATCCCTTCCTCACTGCAGGGGGCAGTAATAATCACACTCCCACAGTGTAGTAATAATCACACTACCACAGTGTAATAATAATCACACTCCCACAGTGTAATAATAATCACACTACCACAGTGTAATAATAATCACACTCCCACAGTGTAGTAATAATCACACTACCACAGTGTAATAATAATCACACTCCCACAGTGTAATAATAATCACACTCCCACAGTGTAATAATAATCACACTCCCACAGTGTAATAATAATCACACTCCCACAGTGTAATAATAATCACACTCCCACAGTGTAATAATCACACTACCACAGTGTAAGGGCAGATCCTCAAGAATTCAGAGTACAGCAGAAGATTAGTCATCCTAGTCTGTCCGTCATTATCCTAATCTCACTGTAGCCAGCTGTACAGATATCTTAATTGGTAGGCAGGTTTATAGCTACAGACACCTGTACCAATAAGGCTAAGCTAAGACCAGTGGAACAATTTCTTTTATTAAGCAGTAGAGACTTGGCAAGTTCGCAAGTTCACGTTAGTTAGGGTTAGATAAAAAAAAAGGTACAGTCGAGGGTGTTCTCTCAAAACCTCTACAATAACTGTGGTGGAGTGAAAAGGCTCTTACCAGCAGAACAATTCAGCTCCACAGTAGGATGAATGTGGCCAACAGTATAGTCATACTTCACCTATTCAGTAGGTAGAGTGTGTGTGTGTGTGTGTGTGTATGTGTGTTGGTAGATAAGAGTGTGTGTGTGTGTGTGTGTGTGTGTTTCTTGTGTGTGTGTGTGTGTGTGTGTGTGTGTGTGTGTGTGTGTGTGTGTGTGTGTGTGTGTGTGTGTGTGTGTGTGTTGGTAGATAAGAGTGTGTGTGTGTGTGTGTAGAGATTGCTCAGGAGATATGTGAAATGTCACTGTAACGGTTGTTAACAATGACTGGTGGTTAAGTAATAGGGGTTGGTGTTGAGAGGTCAAACGATGAAGGAAAGACACACACACACAGACATTAGTCACACTTCGCTGTGGCCTATGGGTTGAAACTCTGTAGGAGGTTAGTGATCACGTGAAATGACATATATGTCAGTGTGTCAACCTGGAGATTAGCCTTAATGAGATATTCAGTTGGTAGATACGTGTGTGTGTAGTGTGTGTGTGTGGCCCACAAGACAATTGGTTTAAACAACAGGGCTAGAGTGCTGCCCAAAAGAGTGTACTGCATATGCCGTATGATACAGTTTGAACTACAGTCTTGGCCGGGATTCAATCCCATCGTGCTTTTAGGCAATGTGGGTATTAAAGGTAATGTATTCATGAAAACGGGAAATTATATTTTAATGTCAAGTGCTCTATAACACTTACTCTTTAAAAATACCAGGCTATTTAGGTTCCGTTGACAAAACAAGGATTGATTTTCAGTCTGTTGTCCTTTGTCCTCCCCTGCCTTGTGGTGATGCCTCAGAACCCAGGTCAGGGCTGAACTTGTTGTTTAAAGGGATGTGTCGACTCTATATCAGTATATCATCCTTCTCTCTCTCTCTCTCTCTCTCTCTCTCTCTCTCTCTCTCTCTCTCTCTCTCTCTCTCTCTCTCTCTCTCTCTCTCTCTCTCTCTCTCTCTCTCTCTCTCTCTCTCTCTCTCTCTCTCTCTCTCTCTCTCTCTCTCTCTCTTTCTCTCTCTCTTTCTCTCTCTCATATATATATATATATGCCAGCCCCTTTGACAAATAAAGCCGGCTATTCAATGAACTGTGTGGGTTTGACTCAACCTCTGAGTATGAATGACAGTCATCAGAGTCATATCCAGCTGTTGTTGTGACTTGTATGGCTTTCTAGTTCCCACCCACCATGTTCCCTCTTTCTGATATGACTGTAAGGACACACCCCTGCCATCCACACCTATACACCCCTGCCATCCACACCTATACCCAAACTTAAGGAGAGTTTTAAATATGTAAAGATTCAGTGAGCATAGCCTTGCTATTGAGAAATGCCCCCGTAGGCAGACCTGGCTCTTAAAAGAAGATACAAAATGAGGTGGAAACTGAGCTGCACTTCCTAACCTCCTGCCAAATGTATGACCATATTAGAGACACATATTTCCCTCAGATTACACAGATCCACAATTTCGATAATCTCCAATATCTACTCTGTGAAATACCACAGTGTGCCATCACAGCACCATTGTAAATACCATTGTAAATACCAAATACCATTGTAAATACAACCCATGCCAGTAAAGCCCTTGAATTGAATTGAGAGAGCGAAAGAGAAAGAGAGCGAGGGAGATAAAAAGCGGGAGAGGGAGAACGATCAAATGCACACACAACTGATCTTCACTCTGTTTCATAGATAATAAATACAAGTGAAATAAACCATCAAAAATGAACAGTAAACATCACACTCAAAAGTTTCAAAGGAATAGACATATCAAATGTCATATTACGGCTATATACAGTATTATATACAGTATTATAATGACGTACAAATAGTCTTTCTCTCTCTCACACTACCTCTTATCTCGCTTCCATCACCCATCTCCGCTCTCTCCCTCCCTCTACCTCTCCACTTATTTCAAAGTCAATAACAACCCCAACCAATATCAATATCTCATATTTCATCCACCTCACCAATCCCTGGCAGGATAATGAGGCTGACTGCTGGATATTTATTTTGATACGTTTTCTCATATCGAGCTTGTAGGGAATTGCTTTTCCTCGTCACACACACACAAGTCTGTTGATGTCAACGCTGCGTCTGTGTGTATGAGTCATGAGGTCATCAGTGGGACTACCCTCCCTGCGGGTCTCAATGGGGGATCCGTGTGTATTCATTATATCACAGTGTGTGTGTGTGTGTGTGTGTGCGTGTGTGTGTGTGTGTGTGTGTGTGTGTGCTCCACTGTCAGGCCTATCAGTCTTATAATTGGTCCTATTGGTTTGCTGCTGGAACGGTAAATACGGAAGAAGAGGAGTCTCAGATAATGAGTCATAGGGGGAAGGAATTCAACTGGAGTGTGTGTGTGTGTGTGTGTGTGTGTGTGTGTGTGTGTGTGTGTGTGTGTGTGTGTGTGTGTGTGTGTGTCTGTGTGTGTCTGTGTTTGCTGCTGGAATGGTAAACAGTGAAGAAGATGAGTCTCAGAGAATGAGTCATAGGGAGTGGAGAGAGAGAGAGAATCGTGTGACATTTCACATATGGATCTCATCTTGTTATGACATTAATTAGTCGTCAGACCACGCATTCTAACATAGCTCATTAGATACATATCATTTGAGATTAGAGATATGCAGTGTTAGAGATATATAATAGCTACTTGTATTCCAATGAATTCAGAATTTTATTAGGCTATGGATATGCCTTGATTAAGTCAAAACCAATCAAACCATGTTGTTTGAGAGGCAATGATCCAGGTGTTTATTTTATAGTGGATCAGTGTTTAATTGTTGATTACCTTGGTCTTGAGAATACAGGTGTGTTGTCTGTAACTAAAAGCTGGTCCTTGACATTTTACAGTTCTGCTCAGGTAATCAATTAATCACCATCAAATTCAAATGTTGAAATCAAAAGATAATTGTCGTTTACAGAAGTAGCAAATTAATTGTGATGATGTAAACTAATTATGATGTGTGCACAGAGATAGTGGGAGACTCAGAGCAGGCGTTTGGCCGTTAGGGAGAATATCAACTGGAATCTGGATGCAATCAGTGGTATAGGCAAACTCAGTTTACTTTGGGACAACAGTTTACCAACCTTGAAAAATGCATCTAAAGACTATGGAGCATAATTTTGAGACCAGCGATCAGTTTACTGGATGCAATGTAGTAGAGCCAGTATTTTCAAAGCTTTTGCGCCATCTACTGGTATAAATAGGGATGTGCTTTCAAGTTCGAGTGGGTTTGTTGACATGCAGTGCATTCGGAAAGTATTCAGCCCCCTTGACTTCTTCCACATTTTGTTAAATTACAATCTTATTCTAAAATGGATCAAATGATTTCCCCCCCTCATCAATCTACACACAATACCCCATAACAACAAAGCAAAAACAGATTATTTTTTTCTTTAGCACCTTTATTTAAAATAAAAAATATACTTTTACATAAGTATTACGATCCTTTACTCGGTACTTTGTTGAAGCACCTTTGGCAGCGATTACAGCCTCGAGTCTTCTTGGGTATGACGCTACAAGCTTGGCACACCTGTATTTGGGGAGTTTCTCCCATTCTTCTCTGCAGATCATCTACCACTCCAGTGTTTAATTGCTATATCGTAATTACCTCGCCACTATGGCCTATTTTATTGCCTTACCTCTCTTATCTTACCTCATTTGCACACACTGTATATATACTTTTTTTTCCTACTGTATTATTGACTGTATGTTTGTTTTACTCCATGGGTAACTCTGTGTTGCTGTATGTGTCTAACTGCTTTGCTTTATCTTGGCCAGGTCGCAATTGTAAATGAGAACTTGTGAAATAAAGGTGAAATAAAACATTTAAAAAAAAGATCCTCTCAAGCTCTGTCAGGTTGGATGGGGAGAGTGGCTGCACAGCTATTATCAGGTCTCTTCAGAGATGTTTGATCAGGTTCAAGTCCAGGCTCTGGCTGGGCCACTCAAAGACATTCAGAGACATGTCCTGTAGCCACGCCTGCGTTGTCTTGGCTGTGTGCTTAGGGTCGTTATCCTGTTGGAAGGTGAACCTTCGCACCAGTCTGAGGTCCTGAGCACTCTGGAGCAGGTTTTCATCAAGGATCTCTCTGTACTTTGCTCCGTTCATCGTTCCCTCCATCCTGACTAGTCTCCCAGTCCCTGTCGCTGAAAAACATCCCCACAGCATGATGTTGCCACCACCATGCTTCACCGTAGGGATGATGCCAGGTTTCCTCCAGATGTGACGCTTGGCATTAAGGCCAAAGAGTAAAATATTGGTTTCATCAGACCAGAGAATCTTGTTTCTCATGGTCTGAGAGTCTTTAGGTGCCTTTTGGCAAACCCCAAGCGGGCTGTCATGTGCCTTTTACTGAGGAGTGGCTTCCCTCTAGCCACTCTACCATAAAGGCCTGATTGGTGGAGTGCTGCAGATGGTTGTCCTAGGGCCACAGGAGGGGTGCAGCGAAATAAAGGAACTGCATTGCAATCTTAAGTCTTCATTATAAACCACAGTTTGATCCCAGGCTGTGTTGCAGCCGGCTGCGACCGGGAGACCCATGAGGCGGCGCACACAATTGGCCCAGCGTTGTCCGGGTTAGGGGAGGGTTTGACCGGCCGGGATGTCCTTTTCCCAACTCCTTGTGGCAGGCCAGGTGATTGCACGCTGACTTCGGTCGCCAGTTGTACGGTGTTTCCCCCAAACACATTGGTGTGGCTGGCTTCCGGCCCAGCTATTTGTCACCACACTATGGGACTCCCAATCACAGCCAGTTGTGATACAGCCTGGAATCAAACCAGGGTCTGTAGTGACGCCTCTAGCACTGAGATGCAGTGCCTTAGACCGCTGTGCCACTCAGGAGCCCTGAGCAGTGTGTCAAGAAGCAGTGTGGATTGGCAGGGTCGTATTTCGGAGGACGCATGGCTCTCGACCTTGGCCTTTCCCAAGTCAGTACGGGAGTTGCAGCGACGAGACAAGACTGTAAATTCCAATTGTGAAGAAAAAGGGGTGTAAAAAAATAAAAAATAAGAGATGGTTGTCCATCTGGAAGGTTCTCCCATCTCCACAGAGGAACTCTGGAGTTCTGTCATCGGGTTCTGCCATTGGGTTCTTGGTCACCTCTATGACCAAGGCCCATTTCTCAGTTTGGTCGGGCAGCTAGCTCTAGGACGAGTCTTGGTGGTTCCAAACTTCTTCCATTTAAGAATGATGTGTTAATTTAACAATTATGTTTTCACTGTTCTTGTGGACCTTCAATGCTGCAGACATTTTTGAGTACACTTCCCCAGATCTGTGCTTCGACACAATCCTGTCTCGGAGCTCTACGGACAATACCTTCGAACTCATGGCTTGGTTTTTGCTCTGACATGCACTGTCAACTGTGGGACTTAAACATAGACAGGTATATGCCTTTTCAAATCATGTCCAATCAATTGAATTTACTACAGGTGGATTCCAATCAATTTGTAGAAACATCTCAAGGATGATCAATGTAAACAGGATGCACCTGAGCTCAATGTAGAGTCTCAAAGCAAAGGGTCTGAATACTTATGTAAATTTGTAATACATTTTAAAATTTCAAAAATCTAAATACTTGTTTTTGCTTTGTCATTATGGGGTATTGTGTGTAGATTGAAACTATTTAATCAATGTTAGACTAAAGCTGTAACGTAACAATGTGGAAAAAGTCAAGGGGTCTGAATTACTTTCCAAATGCACTGTATAAATGAGAGGTTCACAACTACATTCAACCACTAGGGGGAGCACCTCCTTAAGTATGGTACATGTGAGGATTTACACAACAGCCTGCTGTTACAATAAACAAAATGATTCTTAGTGTTGATGTCCATAATCAAATCAAATCCAATGCTATTCGTCACATGATTCATAAACAACAGGTGTAGAATAACTGTGAAATGCTTACTTACGGCCCTTCCCAACAATGCAGAGAGAAAGAAAATGGACAAAGAAAAGTAAAACGTAATAATAAAAGTAATAATAGTGTAGATACACAGTAGTGATAATGTGTCTATATACACAGGTACTAGTGCTGAGTTCATCTGCAGGGGGTACGAGGTAATTGATGGAAATACAGTTGAAGTCAGAAGTTTACATACACTTAGGTTGGAATCATTAAAAATATTTTTTCAACCATGTCACAAATTTCTTGTTAACAAACTATAGTTTTGGCAAGTCGGTTAGGACATCTACTTTGTGCATGACACAAGTCATTTTCCCAACAATTGTTTACAGACAGATTATTTCACTGTATCACAATTCCAGTGGGTCAGACGTTTACATACACTAAGTTGACTGTGCCTTTAAACAGCTTGGAAAATTCTAGAAATGATGTCATGGCTTGAGAAGCTTCTGATAGGCTAATTGACATAATTTCAGTCAATTGGAGGTGTACCTGTGGATGTATTGTAACGCTCGTCGTTGGGAGAAAGAGAGGAGGACCAAGGTGCAGCGTGGTAAGTGTACATCTTGTTTTAATAAGAAATACTGAACACTAAACAAAACAATAAAATGACAAAACGAACAGTCCTGAACGATGAAACAAAACACAGAACAGAAAATAAACACCCACGAAACACAGGTGGAAAAAGGCTACCTAAGTATGATTCTGTAAGGGTTCTCGTCCTCCTCTTCTGAGGAGGAGTAGAGAGAAGGATCGGAGGACCAATGCGCAGCGTGTTAAGTGTCCATAATGTTTTTTTAATAAAGACAATAGAACACTCGAACAAAACAACAAACGATGACGTGAATATACAAAACCGAAAACAGTACCGTGTGGACCAAACACTCACATGGAAAACAAACACCCACAACCCAAAAATGAAACCCAGGCTACCTAAGTATGATTCTCAATCAGGGACAACAATTGACAGCTGCCTCTGATTGAGAACCATACCAGGCCAAACTCAAAAACCAACATAGAAAAACAAACATAGACTGCCCACCCAACTCACACCCTGACCATACTAAAACAAAGATATAATAACAGAACTAAGGTCAGAACGTGACATGTATTTCAAGGCCTACCTTCAAACTCAGTGCCTCTTTGCTTGACATCATGGGAAAATCAAAAGAAATCAGCCAAGACCTCAGAAAAAAATGTGTAGACCTCCACAAGTCTGGTTATTCTTTGGGAGCAATTTCCAAATGCCTGAAGGTACCACGTTCATCTGTACAAACAATAGTATGCAAGTATTTAAACAATGGGTCCACGCAGCCGTCATACCTGTAACGTTCGTCCTCTTCTTCTAACGAGGAGTAAGAGATATCGGACCAATTTGCAGCGTGGTAAGTGTCCATTTTAATATGTAAAACTGAACACTACAAAATACAAAATAACAAAGACCCGTATGGTGCAAACGCAGACACAGGAAACAATCACCCACAACTCAAAAGTGAAACCAGGCTACCTAAGTATGGTTCTCAATCAGGGACAACGATTGACAGCTGCCTCTGATTGAGAACCATACCAGGCCAAACACAGAAATCCCAAAACATAGAAAAAGGAACATAGACAACCCACCCAACTCACGCCCTGACCATACTAAAACAAATACATAACAAAAGAACTAAGGTCAGAACGCGACAGTCCTGGCTGACGAGCAGCTCTGGCAGCTCCTGACTGACGAGCAGCTTTGGCAGCTCCTGACTGACGTGCGGCTCTGGCAGCTCCTGGCTGACGGGCGGCTCTGGCAGCTCCTGACTGACGGGCGGCTCTGGCAGCTCAGGACAGACGGGCGGCTATGGCAGCTCAGGACAGACGGGCGGCTCTGGCAGCTCAGGACAGACGGGCGGCTCTGGCAGCTCAGGACAGACGGGCGGCTCTGGCAGCTCAGGACAGACGGGCGGCTCTGGCAGCTCAGGACAGACGGGAGTCTCTGGCAGCTCAGGACAGACAGGAGACTCTGGCAGCTCAGAACAGATGGGAGCACCTGTAGGGAGGAGACGGAGAGACAGCCTGGTGCGGGGGGCTGCCACCAGAGGGCTGGTGCGTGGAGGTGGTACCGGATAGACCGGACGTGCAGGCGCACTGGAGGTCTCGAGCACCGAGCTTGCCCAACCTTACCTGGTTGAATGCTCCCCGTAGCCAGGCCAGTGCGGCGAGGTGGAATAGCCCGCACTGAGCTGTGCTGGCGAACCGGGGACACCATGCGTAGGGCTGGTGCCATGTACCCCGGCCCGAGGAGACGCACTGGATACCAGATGCGCTGAGCCGACTTCATGGCACCTGGCTCGATGCCCACTCTAGCCCGGCCGATACGAGGCGCTGCTATGTACCGCACCAGGCTATGCCTGCGCACCGGGGACACCGTGCGCCTCACGGCATAACACGGTGCCTGCCCGGTCCCTCTCTCTCCACGATAAGCACGGGGAGTTGACTCAGGTCTCCTACCTGACTTAGCCACACACCAATACATTTTTGGGGCTGCCTCCCGGGCTTCCAACTGCGCTGCCGTGCTGCCTCCTCATACCACCGCCTCTCGGCTTTCCCTGCCTCCAGCTCTGCCTTTGGGCGGCGATACTCTCCAGCCTTTGCCCAGGGTCCCTTGCCGTCCAGAAACTCCTCCCATGTCCAGGAGTCCTGAGATCGCTGCTGCTGCCCGTTACCACGCTGCTTGGTCCTTTGGTGGTGGGTGATTCTTTAATGCTCGTCTGTGGTGGAAGAAGGTGAGGACCAATGCGCAGCGTGGTAAGTGTCCATATTGATAATTTATTATCACGAGAATACTAAACAAAATAACAAAGGAGAACGAACGAAACGAAACAGTCCTGTCTGGTGTAGACACAAAACAGAAAACAATCACCCACAACTCAAAAGTGAAACCAGGCTACCTAAGTATGGTTCTCAATCAGGGACAACGATTCACAGCTGCCTCTGATTGAGAACCATACCAGGCCAAACACAGAAATCCCAAAACATAGAAAAAGGAACATAGACAACCCACCCAACTCACGCCCTGACCATACTAAAACAAAGACATAACAAAAGAACTAAGGTCAGAACGTGACAATACCCCTCAGGAAGGAGACGAGTTCTGTCTCCTAGAGATGAATGTACTTTGGTGCGATAAGTGCAAATCAATCCCAGAACAACAGCAAAGGACCTTGTGAAGATGCTGGAGGAAACAGGTACAAAAGTATCTATATCCACAGTAAAACGAGTCCTATATCGACATAACCTAAAAGGCCGCTCAGCAAGGAAGAAGCCACTGCTCCAAAACCACCATAAAAAAGACAGACTATGGTTTTCAACTGCACATGGGGACAAAGATCGTACTTTTTGGAGAAATGTCCTCTTGTCTGATGAAGCAAAAATAGAACTGTTTGGCCATAATGACCATCGTTATGTTTGGAGGAAAAAGGGGGAGGCTTGCAAGCCGAAGAACACCCTCCCAACCATGAAGCACGGGGGTGGCAGCATCATGTTGTGGGGGTGCTTTGCTGCAGGAGGGACTGGTGCACTTCACAAAATAGATGACATCATGAGGGAGGAAAATGATGTGGATATATTGTGGCAACATCTCAAGACATCAGTCAGGAAGTTAAAGCTTGGTCTCAAATGGGTCTTCCAAATGGACAATGACCCCAAGCATACTTCCAAAGTTGTGGCAAAATGGTTTAAGGACAACAACGTCAAGGTATTGGAGTGGCCATCACAAAGCCCTGACCTCAATCCTATAGAAAATTTGTGGGCAGAACTGAAAAAGTGTGTGCGAGCAAGGAGGCCTACAAACCTGACTCAGTTACACCAGCTCTGTCAGGAGGAATGGGCCAAAATTCACCCAACTTATTGTGGGAAGCTTGTGGAAGGCTACCTGAAATGTTTGACTCAAGGTAAACAATTTATAGACAATGCTACCAAATACTAATTGAGTGTATGTAAACTTCTGACCCACTGGGAATGTGATGAAAAAAATAAAAGCTGAAATAAATAATTCTCTGTACTATTATTCTGACATTTCACATTCTTAAAATAAAGTGGTGATCCTAACTGACCGAAGACAGGGGATTTTTACTAGGATTAAATGTCAGGAATTGTGAATAACTGAGTTTAAATGTATTTGGCTGAGGTGTATGTAGACTTCCGACTTCAACTGTATGTACATACAACTAGGAATAAAGTGACAGATCGTAACAGCAACAGCAGCAGCGTATGTGACGAGTAAAAAAAGTTCCTGCAAAAAAAGGGTCAATGCCAACAGTCCTGGTAGCTATTTGGTTAACTATCTAAGAGTCTTATGGCTTGGGGCAGATAGGGCCAGGAAGTTTTTTGGGGTCCAGTGAGGAGGCCAGAGGAGAATTCCAGGACCTCGTCCGACAACATAGGGGATTGTTTATGAAACAGCCACCATATATTCTCCAGATGCGTGTCCCAAAAAACCCAAAATGTCACTTTTTAAAGAATTCTGCCCAGCTGAAAGGAACATCTCAATGTGTTATTTTATGGTTCAGCTCTTCTTGGGAGGTTTGGGTCTTCCTAGCCATGTTTCACAAGATGTGACCGCTTCAATATGGTGTAGTAGCAGTGCATCATGTTCATGTGGTTTGTTCATGTGGTTTGTAATGCCTTCTAACCCTCCCCACAAGCCATGTGAACCTCATGGCACAAGTGGCTGAACTAAATCTCTAGCTAGCTACGCTATAATATAAAGTGAATGAAAGTACATGGAGTGCATACATTTGAGCGATATTATGATATACACTACATGACCAAAAGTATGTGAACACCTGCTCGTCGAACATCTCATTCCAAAATCATGGGCATTAATATGGGGTTGGTCCACCCTTTGCAGCTATAACAGCCTCCACTCTTCTGGGAAGGCTTTCCACTAGATGTTGGAATATTGCTGCGGGGACTTGCTTCCATTCAGCCACAAGAGCATTAGTGAGGTTGAGCACTGATGTTGGGCGATTAGGCCTGGTTCGCAGTCGGTGTTCCAATTCATCCCAAGGTGTTTGATGTGGTCAGGGCTCTGTGCAGGACAGTCAAGTTCTTCCACACCGATCTCGACAAACCATTTCTGTGTGGACATCGCTTTGTGCACGGGGGCTGAAACAGGAAAAGGCCTTCTCCAAACTATTTCCACAACATTGGAAGCACAGAATCATCTAGAATGTCTTTGTATTCTGTAGCGTTAAGATTTCCCTTCATTGGAATTTAGGAGCCTGAACCATGAAAAACCTCTCCAGACCATTATTTCTCCTCTATCAAATTTTACAGTTGGCACTATACATTCGGGCAGGTAACGTTCTCCTGGCATCTGCCAAACCCAGATTAGTTTGTTGGACTGCCAGGTGGTGAAGTGTGGTGATTCATTACTCCAGAGAACGCGTTTCCACTGCTCCAGAGTCCAATGGCGGCGAGCTTTACACCACTCAAGCCGACGCTTGGCATTGTGCATGGTGATCTTAGGCTTGTGTGCGGCTGCTCGGCAATGGAAACCCATTTCATTAAGCTTCAGACGAACAGTTCTTGTGCTGATGTTGCTTCCAGAGGCAGTTTGGAACTTGGTAGTGAGAGTTGTAACTGAGGACAGACTATTTTTACGTGCTACATGGTTCAGCACTCTGCGGTCCCGTTCTGTGAGCTTGTGTGGTCTACCACTTCGTGACTGAGCCATTGCTGTGCCTAGACGTTTCCACTTTCCACAATAACAGCACTTACAGTAGACCAGGGCAGCTATAGCAGGGCAGAAATTTGCCAAAATGACTTGTTGGAAAGGTGGCATCATATGACGGTGCCACGTTGAAATTAAATGAGCTCTTCAGTAAGGCCATTCTACTGACAATATTTGTCTATGGATATTGCATGACTGTGTGCTCAATTTTATACACCTATTAGCAACGGGTGTGGCTGAAATAGCCGAATCCACTAATTTGAAGGGGTGTCCACATACTTTTAAATATACACTACTGTTCAAAAGTTTGGTCACTTAGAAATGTCCTTGTTTTCCATGAAAACATACATGAAATGAGTTGCAAATATAAATATAGTCAAGACTTCGACAAGGTTATAAATAATTTAAATTGAAATAATGATTATGTCCTTAAACTTTGCTATCGTCAAATAATCCTACATTTGCAGCAGTTGCAGCCTTGCAGACCTTTGGCATTCTAGTTGTCAATTTACTGAGATAATCTGAAGAGATTCCACTCCAGACTTCCTGAAGCACCTCCCACAAGTTGGATTGGCTTGATGGGCACTTCTTATGGTCAAACTGCTCCCACAACAGATCAATAGGGTTGAGATCCGGTGACTGTGCTGGCCACTCCCTTATAGACAGAATACCAGCTGACTGCTTCTTCCCTAAATAGTTATTGCATAGTTTGGTGCTGTGCTTTGGGTCATTGTCCTGTTGTAGGAGGAAATTGGCTCCAATTAAGCACCGCCCACAGGGTATGTATGACATGGCGTTGCAAAATGGAGTGATAGCCTTCCTTCTTTTACCCTGTACAAATATCCCACTTTACCACTACCAAAGCACCCCCAGACCATCACATTGCCTCCACCATGCTTGACAGATGGCTTCAAGCACTCCTTCAGCATCTTTACATTTTTTTCTGTGTCTCACGAATGTTCTTCTTTGTGGTCTGAACACCTCAACCTTAGATTAGTCTGTCCATAACACTTTATTCCAATCTTCCTCTGTCCGGTGTCTGTGTTCTTTTGCCCATCTTAATCTTTTATTTTTGTTGGCCAGTCTGAGATATGGCTTTTTCTTTACAACTCTACCTAGAAGGCCAGCATGCCGGAGTCGCCTCTTCACTGTTGACATTGACTGGTGTTTTGCGGGTACTATTTAATGAAGCTGCTAGTTGAGGACTTGTTTCTAAAACTAGATACTCTAATGTACATGTTTTCTTGCTCAGTTGTGCACCGGGGCCTCCCATTCCTCTTTCTATTCTGGTTAGAGCCAATCTGCGCTGTTCTGTGAAGGGAGTAATACACAGGTTTGTATGAGATCTTCAGTTTCTTGCAATTTCTCGCATGGAATACCCTTCATTTCTCAGAACAAGAATAGACTGACGAGTTTTAGAAGAAAGTTATTTGTTTCTGGTCATTTTGAGCCTGTAATAGAACCCCCAAATGCTGACGCTCCAGATACTCAACTAGTCTAAAGAAGGACAGTTAAAACTATAATCAGAACAACAGTTTTCAGCTGTGCTAACATAATTGCAAAGGGGTTTTCCAATGATCAATTAGACTTTTAAAATGATAAACTTGGATTAGCTAACACAATGTGACATTGGAACACAGGAGTGATGGTTGCTGATAATGGGCCTCTGTACGCCTATGTAGATATTCCATTAAAAAATCAGCCGTTTCCAGCTACAATAGTCATTTACAACATTAACAATGTCTGCACTGAATTTCTGATCAATTTGATGTTATTTTAATGAACAAAAAATGTGCTTTTCTTTCAAAAACCAGGACATTTCTAAGTGACCCCAAACATTATATATATATATATAGCTATATAGTGTATCTACAGTTAACTTTGAGACACCCACTTGGGCTCGTTCCAGTCTGTGCATTTCTGCAGAGGTTTATCAGATCTTTACGGTGCCTGGCAAAAGTCTGCATATGATATGTACATACAATATATAAACTAAGATTCTGTAATCTGCACAGGGTCTTGTTTACCCAGTTCCCCTTTAAGATACACTGAGTGTACAAAACATTAAGAACACCTTCCTAATATTGAGTTGCACCCCCTTTTGCCCTCAGAACAGCCTCAATTCGTCGGGGCATGAACTCTACAAGGTGTCGAATGCTTTTCACAGGGATGCTGGTCCATGTTGACTCCAATGCTTCCCACAGTTGTGTCAAGTTGGCTAGTTGTCCTTTGGGTGGTGGGTGGACAATTCTTGATACACACAGGAAACTGTTGAGCGTGAAAAACTCAGCAGTGTTGCTGTTCTTGACATTCAAAGGCATTTAAATATTTTGTCTTGCCCATTCACCCTCTGAATGGCACACACACACACAATCCATGTCTCAACTGTCTCAAGGCTTAAAAATGTGTCTCTAACTTGTCTCCTCCCCTTCATCTACACTGATTGAAGTGGATTTAACAAGTGGCATCAATAGGGGATCATAGCTTTCACCTGGATTCACCTGGTCAGTCTATGACATAGAAAGAGCAGGTGTTCATAATGTTTCGTACACTCAGTGCATCGCTGACTGACAGGAACCCAACCGACAAGAAGTGTCTGACTTCCTCAAGATGAATGGAGAATGGATTAAAAACAATCTTGGAAATAACAATATAGATAGTAGACAAAGTCAACAAGTTCCGGTTTGAAAATCTTGGTGTTTTATTGTAAGTATTGCATTTTCAAACTTACACAGCGAGAATCATCATCATCAGAGAGTATGTTCTACAAAGGATTGATGGCCACAGAGTTCATCTGAACAACACTCCTATAGTCTCTCCTATAGCCTGGTTAAACCAGACTGAATGCTACGCTAACTCGTATCACAGCATTCAGCCTAGTTTAACCCAGGCTAGGTCTGTCCTGTTTGGAGGTGGGAATAGTTGTATCTACTTTTACCCATTCATTCTGCCTTAACCTGGTTCCCAGATCTGTTTGTGCTGTCTTGACCAGAATGACCACAGGAGTTGGAAAGACAGCACAAACAGATCTGGGTCCCAGGCTATTCGTTCCCCCCCTTCGAGTCATTGTCTATAAGACCAATACCTAGTACACTGGAGTGACATTATTCAGGGTGGAGGTCAATTCCATCTAAATTCCATCTGCAAAATGGAATGTGAATTCAGTTTGGATACCAGGTAAGAAATTCCCATCTTGAACTCAACAGATTGGAACTGAGTTAGAATAGACCCCAAATCTGGATATAACAACATACTGCTAGCCATACACAGCCAAAAGCAGGTATCACTTATATGGCCGCACTAAGGACACCAGACAACACAAAAGAGAGAGGGTATTGGGGGAAAAACACAGTTTTTCATTAAATATGGGCCCTTTTTTCTCATAGTGCAGGTTCAGAAAACGACAAACAAAAAGCGCTAGAAGATAAAAGTGTAAATGAAGGAGAGTGAAGTAATCTGCCCCCTGTGAAAGAGAAGAGGACACTGTTGGTGTTCTGAGGTCGTTTGGCTTATTTGTTTCTGTCGAGAAAGCACCATCGTCAGTGAACCATCCAAATTTGAGGAGATCATGAAATCCCTCAAGATTACACTCTAACTTTACACCTTGAATGATGTCCTTCGTTGAAACCATAGGTTTTTGTTCTCAATAATATTAATCTGAGGCTTTTTGTAAATGTAAGACACATTTTGTTGACTAAAACATAATCTAGTAAAGACTACTACTTGTCTTCCTACTAGAGTGTGGCGTTAGTTAGTTAGCCCCCATTTTGTATAGTAGCTGGCTCAGTATTTGCCCATTAGACTTGGCTATTGTGAGTCCAAAATCAACCCCTTGACCCTACACCCCCATCCCCTCCTAGCAAATTCTAGGATTATTGGATAGGTGTAAACTGTTAGGACAAAAACTCCAACCAGCCTATCAGAGAAGGAGAAGATGACCATACAGCCTGGGGTCAGTTTGGAACTCGACCGTGGATGCACGAGAGGCTCAGTACTGGGAGCAGCTTGGGGTCAGTTTGGAACTCGACCGTGGATGCATGAGAGGCAAGGCTCAGTACTGGGAGCAGCTTGGGGTCAGTTTGGAACTCGACCGTGGATGCATGAGAGGCAAGGCTCAGTACTGGGAGCAGCTTGGGGTCAGTTTGGAACTCGACCGTGGATGCATGAGAGGCAAGGCTCAGTACTGGGAGCAGCTTGGGGTCAGTTTGGAACTCGACCGTGGATGCATGAGAGGCAAGGCTCAGTACTGGGAGCAGCTTGGGGTCAGTTTGGAACTCGACCGTGGATGCACGAGAGGCTCAGTACTGGGAGCAGCTTGGGGTCAGTTTGGAACTCGACCGTGGATGCATGAGAGGCAAGGCTCAGTACTGGGAGCAGCTTGGGGGCTGATTACATTTCAAGTGTCCGTCTAACAAAGCAACCTTAGCCTGGTATCCTGACTGACTTCACTACGATTCACCATGGCCTGTTTCTCAAATGGCACCCTATTCCCTACTTAGTGCTCTACTTTTGACAGAGTCTGGTCAAAAGTAGTGCACTATGTAGGGAATAGGGTGCCATTTGGGAAACAACAATTGTTTCACTTTTAAACATTAAATCTTAAAATAAGGGATAAAATCATAAAAAAATAGGGAGAGTAATAAGATAAGACAGAAACCAAATAAGTTAACTTTTTTCCATTCTGCGTTGGTTCTGTGAGGGATGGAGAAATAGGCTAATAAATATATAAACTTCAAAAACTCAAGGGTCAGGGTGGGATTGTTCTTTCATATGAAGAGATATGTGAATACCCGTGGAAAACAAGACTTTTCAAAGTGCAAGTTGGGCTTCAGTAACAAGGGCTAAGGATGTACACACACAGTCAATGACATCCTCATACACCTTGGTGCTGTCACTTCAGACTCGAGTTCCACCACAGCTCACGAGATACCACCAGTGGAATGCCATATAGGAGTTTTCAAAATAAAAGTATGAAACAAACAAATTTGAATAAATAAGAGTGCCACACAAACTCTGTATTTATGAACAGAAGATGTCCTGGGGTGGCGGCCATTTTGTATTACAGCCATATAGTTGTTGTTCTCTTGTTGTTGTGTCTTGAACTTTAAGTTAAGTACTATGAAGTGGAACTTCTCTTGGGGTTGATGGGGGACAGCTACAGAATGGTAACCTTTGAACGTTTCAACCAGCAAAATGAACAAAGCAATACTGTCCAATTCATGCCACGTGGACGACTGACTGACCGCTTGCCAGTCACACTCTGAGAGAAGTAGAATAAATCTTTTCAAAAATATCATTTAAAATGCACAAAAACACAAGGTCAAAAACAGCAACAGAGGCAATAGGTTTTTTCTATACACAAGTTTTCTAACGTTTTTTTTTTTTACACTCCTTTTTTCATCGTTAATTTATTAAGCTATTTAATTATGTACAAAAAAACAAAGCAAGTTGAAAGAGCTTTTTTTTGGACGGCCACAGGTCTGTTGCCTTGGAAAAGAGAGGGGGAAAAAACAGGAGGTCAAATGGTCTAAATTATTTTTAAATAATATTTTTTTAAATACTAGAAATGGTTATTGCTTGTTACTGCTGGATAGAGAGAAAGGATGGATGTTGTCTCTATAGTCCAAAGTTCCTTGCTATTCCTTCTTTTTAGATTGTGCCGATGTGTTTCTATAGACAGCTATAAGGTAGGCAGGTGCAGGATAGCTTGTTGTGGTAGCTGCGTTGTTGTAAAAACACATTTGAAGATTGATTTCCACACGGAGCACCGCCCACGTTCCATGGGAATGCATATGATCCATGTTTTTGTTTCTCCTCCATTCGTTTGGATGGAAACGTCCTGTATGACACGGCAGACAAGGATCGTTGGTTGTACAAGCGTTTGAGCTGCGTTGTGGATGGGTTTGTTGTTGCTGTTTCAGGTAGCACCATTTCAAGTGTCTGTTGGATGCAGTGCTGTGGTTGCACAGTGGTTAAAAAAACCCACAAAGACAAGAAATGTAAAATAAATAGGAACGTCGATCAAGGGCCAAAATGTGTTGATATGACAAGTAGACTTCTTGACATTCCACAGAGTCTGTGTCCAAATTACCACTTGTTCCCAAATTGGTTTTTAAGTCCAGCAGAACATTGCCTTGACCGCAGACACAAGACCAGAGCAAACACTCAAACACATAGAACCAAACAAGGTTTTAAAACTCTGAAAACTCTACAGAAAATATTCTAATATACATTAGACATGTAAGTGCATTTCTGATGCTAAAATATGGGGTTGTTTTTTTTTGTTTGATTCTAAAATAACTTAATCAATTGTTTGATTTAAAAAAAAGGGGGGTCTAATTCCCTTCGATTACAGGTATGTCTGCAATAAAACCAAGATAATGCTGATCCCAGCATATAAAAATACATCCTTTTTCATCTTCAGTTTCAATCATTCATAAAACCACCCAAGTCAAAATCTAATCTCTAACCATTGCTCTTATTCAGATTCTCAAAATAAAGGTTGGTTCTGTGTTTGGATCAATCTCTGTTCTTCATGTACCCGTTATCGGGACGATACGGGGGGTTGGACCTTCTGCTTGGGATGGAGGGGGGGTTGAGGGGTTCCGAGGGGGGGGGGGCGGGACTGGGGGTTGAGGATCAGCAGCAAGTTGGAGCAGAGCGACGGATGGTGCGATGGCGAGGGGTTACAGACAGGAAGTTAGAAGGATGTCAGGGCGCCACTTGAGGGATGCCATGGCGATGGTGTAGTCGGCGATGATACATGTAGATGGGTGACATGACGACACACAACAGGGGTGGTGGATGGAGGTGGGAGGCCAAGGTTTTTGCAGGTTGGAGCTGGGATTGGAGACAACTCTAATCGGCCAGTCAGAGAAGGCGCTGAGTTTGACGAGGACGCTGGATTAACGTCTGTCCTCGTAACCTTCGTCGCTGGACAGGTTCAGGTGGTTGGTCTTTGGATGTTGATTTAGCCCCCCGAGGTTGCAGATTGGAGCCGGGGGGGGAGGAGTCTACACCCAACAGCCATCTCCTATGAGGAGGATCCGGAGAAGGCTGAGGAGAGTTTGAGGATGCTGCAGCTGGAGTAGCCCTCGTCGCTGGCTAGACTCTGAAGGCTGCTGTGGTCGTCTAGATCGCTGGTGGAGGCCGTAGAAACCGAGTCCAGTTCCCCGTGCTCCGAGAACTCTGTAGACTCCACGTCCACCTCAATCTCCTCTGTAGAGGGCGAGGGAGGTGGGAGAAGGAGAGAGGTAGAGAGAGAGAGAGAGAGAGAGAGAGGGAGAGAGAGAGAGAGAGAGAGAGAGAGAGGGAGTAAGAGAAGAGCAGAACGTTGGAATAACACACTTGAAACAAGAGCTCCTTGGAACTAAACAGGAACACTACTAAACTGAGAAGTTTGGTTTGTTTCCACACAGAATCTAGCTTTCTGGTTATCCTAAGAATAGGGTACAAGTGAGCAAAGTCCACATCTCTTTAACTGATGTGCTTATGTGTGTGATACAATGAAATAAAGACTGGAATCTGACAAAGATCCCTTTCGGCGGTCACGGTCGCTCACCTTGGTCTGAGTCCGAGTGCTCGGAGGAGCAGAGGGTGGAGCCCACGCTGTCCATGCGTATCCTTTCTCCCTCCCCCGGCCCAGTGCCTCCTACCCCGGCCCCGGTGCCCCCCTGCAGCAGGTCCAACTGGCGCTGGAGGTGCCTCTGCTCCCTCTCCAGACTGTCCAGCTGGTTACGGCTCTTACGGTCCGCCTCTTCAAGTTTCTAGAAGAGGGAGAGAAAAGAGGAGAGACGAGAGAGAGAGGAGAGAAGGGAGAGAAGGGAGAGAGAGAGAGGAGAGAGGAGAGAAGGGAGAGAGAGGAGAGAGAGAGGAAAAGGGAGAGAGAGAGAGGAGAGAAGAGAGAGAGAGAAGTGAGAGAGAGAGGAGAGAAGGGAGAAAGAGGAGAGAGAGAGGAGAGAAGGGAGAGAGAGAGGAGAGAAGGGAGAGAGAGAGGAGAGAAGGGGGAGAGAGAGAGAGGAGAGAAGGGAGAGAGAGAGAGGAGAGAAGAGAGAGAAAGAGGAGAGGAGAAAGAGGAGAGAAGGGAGAGAGAGAAGAGAGAAGGGAGAGAGAGAAGAGAGAAGGGAGAGAGAGAAGGGAGAGAGAGGAGAGAAGGGAGAGAGAGGAGAGTAGAGAGAGAAAGAGGAGAGAAGAGAGAGAAAGAGGAGAGAAGGGAGAGAGGAGAAGGGAGAGAGGAGAGAAGAGAGAGAGAGAGGAGAGAAGCGAGAGAGAGCATATGTTTAGTTATCTTGAACAAACTGGATTTGTGTACCTGTTTCCAAAGAGCACCTGCCTCCTCCACCACACACTCAGAGAGATGACGAGTTGCTATCCTTTGTGTGTTCCTTTATCTATTTAAAAGGATATTTTACCAGGTGTGTTCAAGTTTCTATAGGAGGGAGAGGAGAGAAGAAAGAGACAAGAGAGCGTGGTTATGAATAGATTTGAATGTATATATTTTAGCGGGTAAGGTTGATAGAGAAGATATTATCAGAGGGATAGTGACAGTGGGAGAGGGGGATGGAGGGAGATATACAGATAGGGAAGTAGACTAAAAATTGGCACGAGGAGAGAGGATGAGAGATAGAGAAGTCAATGAAACCGCCAATCAATTCTCCAAACGCTACAACTCCAATGTCAGACTTTAGTATCCTGTATCCGGACTCTAACCTTTGGAAGGGAAATCACCCAACATACCACCACAGAAGTAACGTTCTGTCTTTCCAGACTTGGCGTTGTTTATCTTGTATCAGTGTTTTGTTTACGATGCGTTTGTTTACTACTGCTGTTACACAGAGTCACGTCAATACTTGATAAAGACTAGAGCTGACAGTTACAGCACTGAGAGAGAGAGAGAGAGAGAGAGAGAGAGAGAGAGAGAGAGAGAGAGAGAGAGAGAGAGAGAGAGAGAGAGAGAGAGAGGGATGAGAGAGAGAGAGAGAGAGAGAGAAGGGGGTGAGAGTGAAAGAGAGGGAGGGGTGAGAGTGAAAGAGAGAGAGAGAGAGGGGGAAGAGAGAAAGAGGGAGGGGTGAGAGTGAAAGCGGGAGGGGTGAGAGTGAAAGAGGGAGGGGTGAGAGTGAAAGAGGGAGGGGTGAGAGTGAAATAGGGAGGGGTGAGAGTGAAAGAGAGAGAGAGAGAGAGGGGGAAGAGAGAAAGAGCGAACGAGAGACATGCGACAACAATGCGACCCTTCATTCCATGTTTCTGTGTCATTGTCAGGGTCGATGTTATTGATCTTCACTCCCATGTTAACCTCATTCAGGTGGCTGTCAGTAGTGGGGAAGCTGCAGGGGCCATAGATTCAGAACAAACAACATGTTTCTCATTAAGAGCCCAATGTTCCCTCTCACTTTTTTCCGGCAGTGAGAGAATTTCAGGTCTGCTGAGCGCAAACTTGAACGT
Source organism: Oncorhynchus mykiss (assembly GCF_013265735.2). Lineage (NCBI taxonomy): Eukaryota > Metazoa > Chordata > Actinopteri > Salmoniformes > Salmonidae > Oncorhynchus > Oncorhynchus mykiss. Next base: position 19,796,803 of record NC_048581.1, on the reverse strand, counting down.
TGTGAAAATTCTGTGCAACTTCCAGCGAGCGTTTACTGTGAACACTGAGGCTGAGCGTTTACTGTGAACACTGAGGCTGAGCGTTTACTGTGAACACTGAGGCTGAGCTTTTACTGTGAACACTGAGGCTGAGCGTTTACTGTGAACACTGAGGCTGAGCGTTTACTGTGAACACTGAGGCTGTACCTGCTTTACGTTACAGTTTTAACAGTGACCAGGTAGACTACTGTGGCTATTTGATCATAATGAGGACTACCAGAGTGGCCTAACATAAACAAATAGGGAGAATATGTATCACATTACATTTAAACATGGAAATGGCTGTTCTATCATTCAGCCTACAGTAACAGACAATGTGTGGTGTTCAATGTAGGTCTACGTTCCATGAGACGTTTGAAAAACACATGCAGGGCTTGACATGAACCTGTTTATCCTGAACAATTTGTTGTTTGATGCAAGAAACCACTTTCCAAAATAAAATGAATGATTATTTCCATACCATTATCACAGAGAATCAGACAAAGGATGCTACCCTCTGCCTATTGGCTACTTAGCTTATTCAAGACCGTCTGAAAATAAAAAAAACTGCCATAAAAAAGCTCTTTACTCGCGTTCAAACATGCCAAGAAATGTACACGTTTTGTTCTCTTGTAGGAAGCAATCACTGCCACGTTGCTGACTACAAATGATCTATAACTGGGCTAACAACTCACTAACTAGCGAAGAATGTGAACAAATGTGCTCACGTGGCTACATGCAGCTCTGGCTTTGATCTCAAAACAAGCGCATAACGATCACAGCTGCTCATGCTATAAAACAGTCCAGAGTACCGGACTGTGTAGAGTACCGGACTGTGTAGAGTACCGGACTGTGTAGAGTACTGGACTGTGTAGAGTACCGGACTGTGTAGAGTACCGGACTGTGTAGAGTACCGGACTGTGTAGAGTACCGGACTGTGTAGAGTAATGGACTGTGTAGAGTACCGGACTGTGTAGAGTACCGGACTGTGTAGAGTACCGGTCTGTGTAGAGTACCGGACTGTGTAGAGTACCGGACTGTGTAGAGTACCGGACTGTGTAGAGTACCGGACTGTGTAGAGTACCGGACTGTGTAGAGTACCGGACTGTGTAGAGTAATGGACTGTGTAGAGTACCGGACTGTGTAGAGTACTGGACTGTGTAGAGTACCGGACTGTGTAGAGTACCGGACTGTGTAGAGTACCGGACTGTGTAGAGTACCGGTCTGTGTAGAGTACCGGACTGTGTAGAGTACCGGACTGTGTAGAGTAATGGACTGTGTAGAGTACCGGACTGTGTAGAGTACCGGACTGTGTAGAGTACCGGACTGTGTAGAGTAATGGACTGTGTAGAGTACCGGACTGTGTAGAGTAATGGACTGTGTAGAGTACCGGACTGTGTAGAGTAATGGACTGTGTAGAGTACCGGACTGTGTAGAGTACCGGACTGTGTAGAGTAATGGACTGTGTAGAGTACCGGACTGTGTAGAGTACCGGACTGTGTAGAGTACCGGACTGTGTAGAGTAATGGACTGTGTAGAGTACCGGACTGTGTAGAGTAATGGACTGTGTAGAGTACCGGACTGTGTAGAGTACCGGACTGTGTAGAGTACCGGACTGTGTAGAGTAATGGACTGTGTAGAGTACCGGACTGTGTAGAGTACCGGACTGTGTAGAGTAATGGACTGTGTAGAGTACCGGTCTGTGTAGAGTACCGGACTGTGTAGAGTACCGGACTGTGTAGAGTACCGGACTGTGTAGAGTACCGGACTGTGTAGAGTACCGGACTGTGTAGAGTACCGGACTGTGTAGAGTACTGGACTGTGTAGAGTACCGGACTGTGTACCGGACTTGAACAGGTCACAAGTGTGTGTGTTTTAGACTTGAACAGGTCACAAGTGTGCGTGTTTTAGACTTGAACAGGTCACAAGTGTGTGTGTTTTAGACTTGAACAGGTCACAAGTGTGTGTGTTTTAGACTTGAATAGGTCACAAGTGTGTGTGTTTTAGACTTGAACAGGTCACAAGTGTGTGTGTTTTAGACTTGAACAGGTCACAAGTGTGTGTGTTTTAGACTTGAACAGGTCACAAGTGTGTGTGTTTTAGACTTGAACAGGTCACAAGTGTGTGTGTTTTAGACTTGAACAAGTCACAATTGTGTGTGTTTTACACTTGAACAGGTCACAATTGTGTGTGTTTTACACTTGAACAGGTCATAAGTGTGTATGTGTGTTTTTTAGACTTGAACAGGTCATAAGTGTGTATGTGTGTTTTTTAGACTTGAACAGGTCATAAGTGTGTATGTGTGTTTTTTAGACTTGAACAGGTCATAAGTATGTGTGTGTGTGTGTGTTTTAGACTTGAACAGGTCATAAGTATGTGTGTGTGTCCGTGCGGTATAGTTACCTTAATATGTGATTTGGCTTTGTTGAGCAGCCCCAGGGTAGTGTGGCGGTTACAGTCTTTTCCCAGAGGGATGAGGGCCTTCAACCTCTCCAAACACAGACGCAGATGGGCTCTCCTGGAAGAGAGAAACACAGAGAGAGAGAGAGAGAGGAGAGAGAGGTTAGAAGCATATTATTGAAGGATTCAGGAGCCAGATACAGTAGATAACAAGACAACACATAGGTCCAGATGATACTGAGAGAGAGAGAGAGAGAGAGAGAGAGAGAGACCCAGAGAGAGACAGAGAGAAAGAGATAGACAGAGAGAGAGAGAGAGAAAAAAGAGAAAGAGAGAGCGAGAAAGAGAGAGCGAGAGAGAGAGAGAGAAAGAGAAAGAGAGAGAGAGAAAGAG
>NC_048581.1:19408992-19468992 GCF_013265735.2 Oncorhynchus mykiss | reverse complement strand
GTTCTATTTTGCTACTTGTAGGCTACCCTCTGCAATATATTTCATGCTGATGTTTAAATCAGTGGTTTAGTGCATTTTTATTGGGTAAGCATTAGAACAGGCATTCTCAATATTTGCAACCATAGGTGGTAATATCTCACTAGGAGCTGATCTGACGTCAGTATTGTGAAATAATTATAATAATAATAATAATAATAATAATAATTATAATGTTGAGGTAAGATTAGAATGGATCTGAGAGTAGCGCATCCTTTCTTTCGATCCTATCAATATAGAGACATGTTCCAACGACTCACTTAGCGATAATTTATCTCTGCGTGGTGTTTTGTGAAGCGCATGTTACTTATTCGGCCGTTGTAGGAAAGACGCATTGTTAAAGAATTGTACGCCTAAAGTCCATCACTATCGGCAAACCGGACTCAAAGGTATTTTTTCTGTAATCCTCATTATAAAAGCAAGATGTATCCATCCAATAGTTTTACTGGACAGCTAAAGGCAAGGCAAGAGGTACCCATCCCATAGAAAAGTCGAAGTCAGCTTTAATAATTGTTTATTTGCATAATAAATTGTTTATTTGCAATAAAACATTTATGAGATCTCATAAAGCAACTAAATATAACATTTTATATAAAAGCTCCATTCTTCCACTGGCAGACAAACATACACCAGCTACTTAAACAGCTGGCTGTCCTGGTCAGAATACAGAACAGACTGAACATAAAGACCTCATCTTAATAGTTTAATCAGTGTATCAATTGTGTCTAGTATAGATGCAGTTTAGGAGTCTTGTCATGTCTCTGGATTTGGGATTAAGACTGTCTGTTGGCGCTCAGACTATGTTCTCTCTCCTTCTTTACTCCAACACACACACACACACACACACACACACACACACACACACACACACACACACACACACACACACACACACACACACACACACACACACACACACACACACACACACACACACACACAAACTTGGAGCAGAAATCCCCACCACCACCAAGATCTCTGTTGCCATCAGATATCCCTGAATACCACTTCTCTGTCAGCGGTCCAGCCCTGATACCTTAATAAAACTAGCCAGAAAAGACAACCTATGAACGTTTAGACATACAGTGGGGCAAAAAAGTATTTAGTCAGCCACCAATTGTGTAAGTTCTCCCACTTAAAAATATGAGAGAGGTCTGTAATTTTCATCATAGGTACACTTCAACTATGACAAGACCAAATGAGGGAAAAAAATCCAGAAAATCACATTGTAGGATCTTTAATGAATTTATTTGCAAATTATGGTGGAAAATAAGTATTTGTTCACCTACAAACAAGCAAGATTTCTGGCTCTCACAGACCTGTAACTTCTTCTTTAAGAGGCTCCTCTGTCCTCCACTCGTTACCTGTATTAATGGCACCTGTTTGAACTTGTTATCAGTATAAAAGACACCTGTCCACAACCTCAAACAGTCACACTCCAAACTCCACTATGGCCAAGACCAAAGAGCTGTCAAAGGACACGAGAAACAAAATTGTAGACCTGCACCAGGCTGGGAAGACTGAATCTGCAATAGGTAAGCAGCTTGGAATTGAAGAAATCAACTTTGGGAGCAATTATTAGGAAATGGAAGACATACAAGACCACTGATAATCTCCCTCGATCTGGGGCTCCACGCAAGATCTCACCCCGTGGGGTCAAAATGATCACAAGAAAGGTGAGCAAAAATCCCAGAACCACACGGGGGGACCTAGTGAATGACCTGCAGAGAGCTGGGACCAAAGTAACAAAGCCTACCATCAGTAACACACTACGCCGCCAGGGACTCAAATCCTGCAGTGCCAGACGTGTCCCCCTGCTTAAGCCAGTACATGTCCAGGCCCGTCTGAAGTTTGCTAGAGAGCATTTGGATGATCCAGAAGAAGATTGGGAGAATGTCATATGGTCAGATGAAACCAAAATATAACTTAAACTTGTCGTGTTTGGAGGACAAAGAATGCTGAGTTGCATCCAAAGAACACCATACCTACCGTGAAGCATGGGGGTGGAAACGTCATGCTTTGGGGCTGTTTTTCTGCAAAGGGACCAGGACGACTGATCCGTGTAAAGGAAAGAATGTATCGTGAGATTTTGAGTGAAAACCTTCTTCCATCAGCAAGGGCATGGAAGATGAAACGTGGCTGGGTCTTTCAGCATGACAATGATCCCAAACACACCGCCCGGGCAACGAAGGAGTGGCTTCGTAAGAAGCATTTCAAGGTCCTGGAGTGGCCTAGCCAGTCTCCAGATCTCAACCCCATAGAAAATCTTTGGAGTCCGTGTTGCCCAGCAACAGCCCCAAAACATCACTGCTTTAGAGGAGATCTGCATGGAGGAATGGGCCAAAATACCAGCAACAGTGTGTGAAAACCTTGTGAAGACTTACAGAAAACGTTTGACCTCTGTCATTTCCAACAAAGGGTATGTAACAAAGTATTGAGATAAACTTTTGTTATTGACCAAATACTTATTTTCCACCATAATTTGCAAATAAATTCATTAAAAATCCTACAATGTGATTTTCTGGATTTTTTTTCTCATTTTGTCTGTCATAGTTGAAGTGTAGCTATGATGAAAATTACAGGCCTCTCTCATCTTTTTAAGTGGGAGAACTTGCACAATTGGTGGCTGACTAACTACTTTTTTGCCCCACTGTAACTAAAGGGATTTTTTTTAATGGATTTGTGGCATGTGTCGTTGTACGATTCTGTTTGATTGGGATTGTCCTTTCAGAAATAGAATACAGTTGGCTGATTGTGTATCGGCATTTGAAGGGAGGGAGGGAGGGAGGGAGGGAGGGAGGGAGGGAGGGAGGGGAGGGAGGGAGGTATAGCATTACCTCAGCGATGACATTTCAACCCTTTTGGAATGAGGAGAAGATAAAAGTGGATGGAAGTGTGAATGGACCGCTGGGTTTTTATGAAAGTAAGACACCACTTGGAAGTGAGAAGAAAGAGAATGGCTGGTCAGTAGGTTGGATTGATGAAATAAACACACAGAGAGGCACACACACACATACACACACACACACACACACACACACACACACACACACACACACACACACACACACACACACACACACACACACACACACACACACACACACACACACACACACACACACACACACACACACACACACACACTTCAAAAGGAACACTTCACTAGATCGAACAAATGACTGGGACTCCGGATGCTACCAGGATTCAGTTAACCCCCTGACTTCTGGGGACACAAAAGTTTATTCTATACAACTGTCTTCTATAGAACTGTCTTCTATAGAACTGTCTTCTATAGAAGCAACACTGGATGTTAGTTTTGTCCAAATCAAGGGTCCTCTTCTTCTCCCTTCTTTTCTCCCTCTTTTCATCTCTCGCTTTCATTCAATACAAACAGGAAAAACATCATTCACATCCCATCTCGTTCCAATGGCCGAGCCACAATGGTTGAGAAACTGCCATTAAGACAGAATGGAGAGAAAACATTCTGCCGTTTTTTTTTCAAGTCCATGGTCCCCCTCTGAAATCACAGAGCGTGAATGAGCCACGCTTTGAATGAAATCCCATTAAGAACAACCTGAGACACACTAAGGTCTAACCATGGTCATCTTAACGCTTTGAATGAAATCCCATTAAGAACAACCTGAGACACACTAAGGTCTAACCATGGTCATCTTAACGCTTTGAATGAAATCCCATTAAGAACAACCTGAGACACACTAAGGTCTAAAGACTAAAGGCTAAAGGGCCACCTCTATTGTCCTTCAGATAAAAACCAGCTCTGTGGTCGTTTCACCCCTTATAGCAGATTACTAATCTCCATCTCTTTATCACCCCAAAATGTCCGCCCAGTGATAACACACATCCATCTGCTAAGCATCACTTGGTCTGCAGCTAACATACCAATGTGGCTTTAGTCTAGTTTGACCTCACAGATGTCATTTCAAGACGGCCGATATGGAGCACTTGGTCCAGCAGTCAAGTCTACAAAGTGGGGATAACTGTTCAAATGGCCACCCTATAACACATCTGGTATCTCGCTCACAGTTGTAGCACCTTGTCCCCTGTCTCATAATAACCAGAAACCTCTGGAGGTGGTCAGTAGAGAGAAGGTCGAGGGCATCTCAGTAAAACAGGTAAAGAGTCAAAAGGCTGTCTGGTAGAGTGGAGACTTTTAATTGTTAGTCTCTTTCTCTATTATTTGTTTTTTGCCTCTCTCTCTCTCTCTCTCTCTCTCTCTCTCTCTCTCTCTCTCTCTCTCTCTCTCTCTCTCTCTCTCTCTCTCTCTCTCTCTCTCTCTCTCTCTCTCTCTCTCTCTCTCTCTCTCTCTCTCTCTCTCTCTCTCTCTCTCTCTCTCTCTCTCTCTCTCATCTATAAATCACATACACCCAGCTCTGTTGTTCACTGCGGAGTGTCTCTCTCTTCCCCGACAGCTCTTCTCGGTCTTATCACCAGGCCCATCTTAGAGCCCTCTCAGATCTGTGTTTCATCGCTGACAGACCCCCATGCCCATAATCACTCTGTGTGATGGTAAACTTGTCACTCCGACACACACAGAAAAAACACACAAATTCGCGTGCATAGACACACACAAACGAACGCACGCACACACACACACACACACACACACACACACACACACACACACACACACACACACACACACACACACACACACACGTGCTCAGATCCCCCGCAACGCTGGGTGAGTGATAGGCGATAACTTTCCAAGGAATGGAGGAGATGGTGGAAAAAGACTTGAAAACGACTCTCTTCTTTAGACCCCCGTGGCTGTAAACATGATGAGTATATTAGAGTTATGGCTCCACTTAGCTGGAGTGCAGGGTCAATATCTGTTAGACACTCCCAGAGAAAGTGTTTGTGGGGCTTTACAGCTATCCATCAATGTATTAGCCATGTCCCTGATTAGATGATTTACTTTCAGTTAATTCCTTGGTGTTTTAACCAGGTGTTTTTGATGGGTTTGAACCCTCTAAATAAGTTTGATTGATTTCCAAGTCATAAACAAATTCGATTTTAATTTCGACTCCTGGCTGATGTTTACGTAAGATGTTCAGAAAAGAAACACAACGGCTCAGTTCCAGAAGTCCCATTTCCAGGACTAAACATTTTTCAAGTGAGATGCTGGCTTCCCTCACAGATGCTCTGAGCACCTAGATGTTTGGCTGCTACAGCTGAAACTACTACTCTGAAATAAATCAAAACTCCTCCAATCCAACACTACTAATCACACACAGACGAATGGAGAGATCGTAGATGAGAGGAATGGAGAGATCCTAGAGAGCTGTATGTTCAACAGCCACTAAACAAACAGTGATGTGGGACGATACATGTCAAGCCCATAGAGAACACGGTCCTGTGTTATACTGTGTGTTCTGCTGTTCCACTGACACCACTCACATCTTCATCTAATTAAAGCAATACAGACACACACACACACACACACACACACACACACACACGCACAAAACATCCCTCAGCACTCCATAATTGATATGAACTGTTTCCTGAGGAATATGACAATAAAATGAAATGGATAGTCCTTATGGGAAGACCCATTCATATTTATACAGCAGTTAACAGGGCAGCACAGACATGTCCCTGAGTGTTTAAACAAGTGAAGCAGCAATCTATCCACTGAATCTCTATCGCTAAAAGCCTTGAATGGTGTTGTTGTTGTGAGGTTTGAGAGAGTTAAAGTGGAACTGAGCGTTTTAGCAACATGAAATCTTAATACAATCTGTTGATATACGCCCCCAGGAAGAATATCACACCCTTCTTTACATTATCTGCAAGTACTTGGATATGGTCACTTTCACGTTTTCATAAATTCATAGAATGTTTGGGAATGAGGTATACTAAGGCATTTGTGAAATCTCTGTCGCAACATAGAGTGGGAAAGCGGCCGTGCGTTTTGACAATTACTAGACACTGCAGTAAATATGATAATAGTTGTTCAAGTTCAGCACATCTAGGAAGCTTAAGCAATTCACATTTCTTGCTAGCTGACACCTACGTGACACCTGCATCTCTAAGCTGTAGCCACCGAGAAACGATATGAGGGGAACAAGTCACCCACTCACCCACTCCTCCAATGACACGACATCCTCCTAGCAGCTAGCTAGCTAACGTACACACTCCTGTAATTTTATAAAGTAAATGACTCAACTGTTGACTCATATCACTCGCCTGTGTGTCCGATTCGGCCCGCGGGCCTTGTGCGCGAGCTTATTGCCCTTGTTAGTGTGATTGTATTGACATTCCCAACCTTAGTTACAGTCGTCCGTTTTTCTTCAGAATATTGAGTCATTGAAACTAAAACAGTGCGTCCCGTGTATATCTGTATCTACGTACTGGTATTGTATCTCTAGATAATGTGTTTTATCTGACCTACAGAACCATTACCTCAACGTGTTGCATCGTCACCATGTTCAAAGAAAAAACTAGTTGAATTAACGTAACTTAATGGATTACGGATGGTTTATGGTGGGTTCTGTGGACGTTTTTTCCATCCTTCACCTCTCAGTCTCCCAGTATGGCCTGGCTCGACAAATACAACCTCCTCTAGCCTCAAGTCTCGCTGGGAGTAATGGGCTGCCTGTGCCCTTCAAGACAGGCATGAAAGATGGACTCTCACACACACACACACACACACACACACACACACACACACACACACACACACACACACACAATCGTGCTCTGTGCATCTGGACCAGAGCAAGGTCTCATCCTCTCACCCTTTGCCTGATGTATAGAGACGTGAGGAACCATGTTGATTTAGCTGTACATCATTACTGTGTCGTTTAAAATCATTGCCTGAGATGTAAACCTGTATCAAATCAAATCAAATGTTATTGGTCACATACACATGGTTAGCAGATGTTATTGCGAGTGTAGCGAAATGCTTGTGCTTCTAGTTCCGACAGTGCAGCAATATCTAACATGTAATCTAACAATTCCACAACAACTACCTAATGCACACAAATCTAAGTAAAGGAATGAAATAAGAATATATACATAGAAACATATGGATGAGCAACGACAGAGAGGCATAGACAAGATGCAATAGATGGTATATAATATAGTATATACATATGAGATGAGTAATGCAAGATGTGTAAACATTATTCAAGTGGCATTATTAAAGTGACTAATGATCTGTTTATTGAAGTGGCCAATGATTTCAAGTCTTTATGAAGGCAGCAGCCTGCATCCGTGACCCTAGCAATCATTTTTATGGATCGTTTCAAATCCCGGTTTCGCTGTTTTGGCTAAAACTGTGATAAACCTGTATCGGTGACCCAAGGAATCCGTTGTCCGCTGTTTGGACTAAAACTGTCATTGTATCAATGACCCAAGCGATCGTTTTTTTGGATGAACCCAGTCTAGGTTTAGTTGTTTTGGTCTAAAACTGTCACCTCCAATGTGTGGGAACATGAAGGCCGGTATTAAAACAGGGTTGTGTGTTTGGACATTACGAGAACAAGGGGTCATACGTCATTAAGTTTGACCGCTAAAAGTTTGACCACATAAAATGGACACTTAAATAATGCATAAAACACCATGTTGTATGTTAGCGAGGGCGGTGAGAAGACGGTGAGAAGGAGCGGACCCTGACCATAGTGTTTGAGAGAGAAAGAGACCCTCACAACTCTTCTGTTGAGTGACACTTTAACAAGAAAGCCTAAAAACAACATATAAAGGCTCTAACATGAAATCATCCCAACACATACAACTCTAAACCACCGGGAGGGCATTAGCATTTGGATGTCCACAAAGTAGACCGCTGTGACGTACCAAAAGCAGATATGATGGACACGAGGTCGTGGACACTGTCAAAACCCACCAGACTCCGGCTCGTAAAAACCAACTTGAGTAGTGGAGGACGCACACACACACATTATAGTGCTGGGGCTTAAGGAGGGAGAAGGAGAACAGAGAAGTCTTTGGCTGTGTGAGTTTAGAATCTTTAGTGGCAGGAAGAGTGGCAGTGCTGTCCGGGGGCTCCCGAACCTCAGCACCATTTTACTGCTGGCCTGTAAACCCTTCATTATCTCTGAGCCCGGTGGGTTACATATACAACTTCATTTAAACAGGAGAGAGTCTGGGCTGGGGGGTATGGGTGCTGGTGCACTCCTCTCTGACTCATAGTAAAATGACACCCTTGATTTCGACAGGTTTACAACTCCCCCCTTGAAAACAGACAGCCTTTCGCTTCCTCAGAGGAGAGGAGAGAGGATTTCTGGTTATCCAAATGGGAATTCCAGGTCTTAGTGACCCGGAACAAGTGGGATCAACGCTTCCTTGCTTCCCTACCTCAACCCAATGCCTGGACAAGACAGGGAGGGGGTGGGGGAGAAAGGTGGGAGAGAAAGAAAGAGAGAGAGGGGAGGGTAGAGAGAGGGAAGGAGTAAGTAGGGAGAGGGGGGGGGGGGGTGAGAGAGAGACTGAGGGGCTCCATCCCATGTGTGTACCTGACACACATCGTTGCACAGCATTCTGGACCTGTCACTCGTCCTGCTTGCCCCGCTGACTGCAGTCAAGAATCCTGCCAATTAGACGGAGCAGGAATTTCCCATAAAGCCTGTTTATTTGTGTAAACAGATCTGGCTCCCGCGCCAGCCTGAGGATGTTGTTTCTATCCTAATATGAGGAGATTAATCTTTCAAATCTTAGAAAATTAATAGTTAAATGTCAACAGCCTGCAGTCATAAAATGCAAATATACCTTGATCCGTTCCATCATTTTCTTTATTGGACCAAATCCTCCATTTTTCAGCACCTTCTCATGGGAACATGAACTAGTTTAACCCCAGATGTGTTTACGTTCCCTGGTCAGCACCACTAGACACCTTTCATCACTTCTCTGTTGTCTCTACGTTCTTTTCCTTTTCATTTTCAGGGACAGCATCTACTCTTACTACAGAACGCTACACTACATTATGTGGGGCCAGTCAGGGGAAACATAGGGACCTTTTTAATGTAATGTTGTAACATTAAGTAGTCTTAATGGAGGTGTTATCAAGATGATCCAGACGTGATATTCTGCAGCACCAGGAGTAGTTTAAAACCGCATGCAGCTCACAGTCACTTAGTGGACTTATCCACACACTCCTCATTTATCAATCTTTCATTCAGGCCCCAACAACGCCAAGAATATTCCCTCAGCACTAGAGGACTACCACTCCAATTGTCATGGTAATGATTCTAACCATTTTAAATCATTCATCTTTAGGAAGATCTTCCAATTAAGAGAATGGTTCACGTGCACTTGATACTGAACACTGTGCAACATGGGAACATGTTAATTGTTTTAATTCAGAGATGCACTGTACTTACCATGTTGTCCTGTCCCCGTTCTCTCTGCAGACGTTTATTCCAATACATCGCTCTGGGCGCAGGTATAGGGCACCCCACGGCAAGAAAAACAAAACAAGACAATCGTTTGTGCCAGGTGTGATATCTCTCCTAAAAAAGCTTGGGCTAATGGTCCTATCGACCCAGAAAGGCCAGCATGAAGGTCTCTTTTTATTAGCATTTAACTGTTATGGAAGTTGTACTGTCCATTTGTTTTGTATTTAAACACCACTTTAAACCTGTACATGACACTGCAACAACATTTCCCCATGGAGGGAATAGAGTCAGTAAAGTACAGTGTCAATGCTAGGGATCAGAAGTCCCTTATGAACAGTGAAGTCCAGACATTATGGAGTAACAGAACCATTATAACAGACATTATGGAGTAACAGGACTGTTATAACAGACATTATGGAGTAACAGAACCATTATAACAGACATTATGGAGTAACAGAACCATTATAACAGACATTATGGAGTAACAGAACCATTATAACAGACATTATGGAGTAACCGAACCATTATAACAGACATTATGGAGTAACAGTACTGTTATAGCAGACATTATGGAGTAACAGAACCATTATAACAGACATTATGGAGTAACAGAACCATCATAACAGACATTATGGAGTAACAGAACCATTATAACAGACATTATGGAGTAACAGAACCATTATAACAGACATTATGGAGTAACAGAACCATTATAACAGACATTATGGAGTAACAGAACCATTATAGCAGACATTATGGAGTAACAGTTTATGGAGTAACAGAACCATTATAACAGACATTATGGAGTAACAGAACCATTATAACAGACATTATGGAGTAACAGAACCATTATAACAGACATTATGGAGTAACAGAACCATTATAACAGACATTATGGAGTAACAGAACCATTATAGCAGACATTATGGAGTAACAGTTTATGGAGTAGCAGAACCATTATAACAGACATTATGGAGTAACAGAACCATTATAGCAGACATTATGGAGTAACAGTTTATGGAGTAACAGAACCATTATAACAGACATTATGGAGTAACAGTACTGTTCTAACAGACATTATGGAGTAACAGAACCATTATAACAGACATTATGGAGTAACAGAACCATTATAACAGACATTATGGAGTAACAGAACCATTATAACAGACATGATGGAGTAACAGAACCATTATAACAGACATTATGGAGTAACAGAACCATTATAGCAGACATTATGGAGTAACAGAACCATTATAACAGACATTATGGAGTAACAGAACCATTATAACAGACATTATGGAGTAACAGAACCATTATAACAGACATTATGGAGTAACAGAACCATTATAACAGACATTATGGAGTAACAGAACCATTATAACAGACATTATGGATTAACAGTACCGTTATAACAGACATTATGGAGTAACAGTACCGTTATAATAGTGAAGTCCAGACATTATGGAGTAACAGAACCATTATAACAGACATTATGGAGTAACAGAACCATTATAACAGACATTATGGAGTAACAGAACCATTATAACAGACATTATGGAGTAACAGAACCATTATAGCAGACATTATGGAGTAACAGTTTATGGAGTAACAGAACCATTATAACAGACATTATGGAGTAACAGAACTGTTATAACAGACATTATGGAGTAACAGAACCATTATAACAGACATTATGGAGTAACATAACCATTATAGCAGACATTATGGAGTAACAGTTTATGGAGTAACAGAACCGTTATAACAGACATTATGGAGTAACAGAACCATTATAACAGACATTATGGAGTAACAGAACCATTATAACAGACATTATGGAGTAACAGAACCGTTATAACAGACATTATGGAGTAACAGAACCATTATAACAGACATTATGGAGTAACAGAACCATTATAGCAGACATTATGGAGTAACAGTTTATGGAGTAACAGAACCGTTATAACAGACATTATGGAGTAACAGAACCATTATAACATACATTATGGAGTAACAGAACCATTATAACAGACATTATAGAGTAACAGAACCATTATAGCAGACATTATGGAGTAACAGTTTATGGAGTAACAGAACCATTATAACAGACATTATGGAGTAACAGAACCATTATAACAAACATTATGGAGTAACAGAACCGTTATAACAGACATTATGGAGTAACAGAACCATTATAACAGACATTATGGAGTAACAGAGCCGTTATAACAGACATTATGGAGTAACAGAACCATTATAACAGACATTATAGAGTAACAGAACCATTATAGCAGACATTATGGAGTAACAGAGCCGTTATAACAGACATTATGGAGTAACAGAACCATTATAACAGACATTATAGAGTAACAGAACCATTATAGCAGACATTATGGAGTAACAGTTTATGGAGTAACAGAACCGTTATAACAGACATTATGGAGTAACAGAACCATTATAACAGACATTATGGAGTAACAGAGCCATTATAGCAGACATTATGGAGTAACAGTACCGTTATAACAGACATTATGGAGTAACAGAACCGTTATAGAAATAACAATACAGTCTCAATGATAGTGTTTCCACACCCTTCTTTCCAGGCCTTGTAGGAATGCCAGGGTTCACTCTATGGTAGAGGTGATGAGTGATGGGTGTTTACAAGGGCATGTGTGTGTGTGTGTGTGTATCTGCGTCTGTGTGTGTGTGTGTGTGTGTGTGTGTGTGTGTGTGTGTGTGTGTGTGTGTGTGTGTGTGTGTGTGTGTGTGTGTGTGTGTATGTGTGTGTGTGTGTGTGTGTGTGTGTGTGTGTGTGTGTGTGTGTGTGTGTGTGGCGAATAGCCATTTCAGCAGTCTGGCTATTTTATCACCTCCCATGCAGTGCTGATGGTAAATCCATCAGTGTCTCTCAGTAGAGACTTCAGCCTGCAGGCTGTTTATTGTCTTAGAAAAATCACATGAGCAAGTAAGCAGCCAGTGGCATCCGTCCACCAAATGGACATATAGCATGGAACCATATCTTCCTGACAGTTTCCAGATGATCTGATGAGACGTTGGGTATTTGGTCCAGATGAGAGCTGTTCATCGGGCAGACGTCTTTACCAGATTTCGTCGTCATATAACCTTTCAAGGTAATACCTCTTCACTTGTTTTTCAGAAACAATCCTGTCTAATCCTAATACCAGATTAGTGAATAGTTTAACAGTAACCGTCAGTGTTGTAACATACAGATGAGATGGGAGACAGAGATAGATGAGGCAATAGATACATTGACCAATAATCTCCAGGCATAGGGGTGTTCTCGTTTGGGTAAAAGTCTGTCTTCCATCCTCTCTCCTCCGTGACCCGGAAACTGATATGTGGTCGAGGATTGTTATTTCATTGGTAGGCAAACGAAGGAGTGTCCTCGCCTCCTCGTTTGCCTCCTTTAGGCGAGGAAGCACAAGTGTATCCTACCACAGAAACGTTTTTATATCTGCCACACTCCCTGTGAATCAGCTGTTGTATTGGACATCTAGCATGGAAGCATAGCTTCCTGACAGTTTCCAGATCTGATGAAACGGTGGGTATTTGGTCCGGATGAGAACTGTGGCTCCCATCCGGACGATGCACATGTGTAAAAACAATATGGTACTTATCATTTTATCTACAAAATGTCTTGCACACAGCGAACTTAATTTGTTTTGAGCACATTTATTTTGGGACCAACTCCTGTAAACATGTTTTGCCTAATGATGTGCGAGTGGAGAAGGACCGTCTCATTTCAAGCAAGCGGATTTCCATCCACGTTCACTCTCCTCGCCGACTCTCCTCAATTAGCTTTGACCTTTTTCAAAAGGAGGCGAGAGAGGATGGAGGAGAGAGAGGACGCAGGAGGTGAGCAAATCTAATTGATAAAAGGCCATAGTTTGAGGTCTAAGTCAACACCTCATTTCCTCTTCCTGGTGACCTCTGGTGACCTTTGAGGGCGTGGTCAACCCTTGTTTATTACCCTTCATTACACATGGAGCTCTTAGTGACTCTCCTGGGTCTCTCTCCCCCACTGAAGGCCCTCTCTATGGACTAGGAGAGGTCAAACCTCCTGGTCCACCTCTCCTAATGGATGGAGCTCCCTGGAGCTGCCAATCATAAGCTATTAAAAGACATGTCTGAGCCAATAGATGCTTGATCTCTGTCTGAACCACTCAATATGCTCTATTGCTCCCCTCTGGGTTTCGATTAGAATGTTTTGAGTGCTATTTGGAATGGTGGCTGGGATCCATGATGTCATAATTACATCAGGAGCCAAGAGGTTCCTACCAGAGTCATCTCTATCTATATCTTAGTCTCTGGTATATACTGAAGTCTGGGAATATGGGGGATGTGTAGTCTCTGGTATATACTGTAGTGTGGGGATATGGGGGATGTGTAGTCTCTGGTAAATTCTATAGTCTGGGGATGTGGGGATGTGTAGGTTTTGGTATATACTGTAGTCTGGGGATATGGGGATGTGTAGGTGTTGGTATATAATGTAGTCTGTTGATATGGGGATGTGTAGTCTCTGGTATATACTGTAGTCTGGGGATATGGGGGATGTGTAGTCTCTGGTATATACTGTAGTCTGGGGATATGGGGATGTGTAGTGTCTGGTAAATACTGTAGTCTGGGGATATGGGGATGTGTAGTGTCTGGTAAATACTGTAGTCTGGGGATATGGGGATGTGTAGTGTCTGGTAAATACTGTAGTCTGGGGATATGGGGATGTGTAGGTGTTGGTATATAATGTAGTCTGTTGATATGGGGATGTGTAGTCTCTGGTATATACTGTAGTCTGGGGATATGGGGATGTGTAGTGTCTGGTAAATACTGTAGTCTGGGGATATGGGGATGTGTAGTGTCTGGTATATACTGCAGTCTGGTGATATGGGGATGTGTAGTGTCTGGTATATACTGTAGTCTGGTGATATGGGGATGTGTAGGTGTTGGTATATAATGTAGTCTGTTGATATGGGGATGTGTAGTCTCTGGTATATACTGTAGTCTGGGGATATGGGGATGTGTAGTGTCTGGTATATACTGTAGTCTGGGGATATGGGGATGTGTAGTGTCTGGTATATACTGTAGTCTGGTGATATGGGGATGTGTAGTGTCTGGTAAATACTGTAGTCTGGAGATATGGGGATGTGTAGTGTCTGGTATATACTGCAGTCTGGTGATATGGGGATGTGTAGTGTCTGGTATATACTGCAGTCTGGGGATATGGGGATGTGTAGTGTCTGGTATATACTGCAGTCTGGAGATATGGGGATGTGTAGTGTCTGGTATATACTGTAGTCTGGTGATATGGGGATGTGTAGTGTCTGGTATATACTGCAGTCTGGTGATATGGGGATGTGTAGTGTCTGGTATATACTGCAGTCTGGCGATATGGGGATGTGTAGTGTCTGGTATATACTGTAGTCTGGTGATATGGGGATGTGTAGTGTCTGGTATATACTGTAGTCTGGGGATATGGGGATGTGTAGTGTCTGGTAAATACTGTAGTCTGGGGATATGGGGATGTGTAGTGTCTGGTAAATACTGCAGTCTGGTGATATGGGGATGTGTAGTGTCTGGTATATACTGTAGTCTGGTGATATTGGGATGTGTAGTGTCTGGTATATACTGTAGTCTGGTGATATGGGGATGTGTAGTGTCTGGTATATACTGTAGTCTGGGGATATGGGGATGTGTAGTGTCTGGTAAATACTGTAGTCTGGGGATATGGGGATGTGTAGTGTCTGGTAAATACTGCAGTCTGGTGATATGGGGATGTGTAGTGTCTGGTATATACTGTAGTCTGGTGATATGGGGATGTGTAGTGTCTGGTATATACTGTAGTCTGGTGATATGGGGATGTGTAGTGTCTGGTATATACTGCAGTCTGGAGATATGGGGATGTGTAGTGTCTGGTATATACTGCAGTCTGGCGATATTGGGATGTGTAGTGTCTGGTATATACTGTAGTCTGGTGATATTGGGATGTGTAGTGTCTGGTATATACTGTAGTCTGGGGATATGGGGATGTGTAGTGTCTGGTAAATACTGTAGTCTGGGGATATGGGGATGTGTAGTGTCTGGTAAATACTGCAGTCTGGCGATATGGGGATGTGTAGTGTCTGGTATATACTGTAGTCTGGTGATATTGGGTATGTGTTCATGAGTTATTGCTGTAATAAGTGACTGTCAGTCACATTACCTCAGATATTTGTTTATTTTATACTTGTAAAGTCCTAGAATAGAACAGAGCAGAGCAGTGAGTTTTAGGGTTGTCCTCCCCCTATAAATTACGATGACCCCTCGGAACACAGGGGCTATCTCCGTAGGCTTACGGTGACTGGGGTGACTGGGAAGGACAGGCTAACTCCATAGTGTTACATGGGTGGGTTGGCTGGGGTGACTGGGCAGGACGGAGTATATAGTGAGGTAGAGGAAGGATTTTTGTGTCCTGATTATACTCAGATTAGTCATATCTCCAAGCCTTGGAAGCCTCTGGAAATCGAGGTCGTTTTAGATCAAAGAGGATGAGATGGGAGACAGATTGGAACTAAGTAGGTAGACCAGCTCCAACGTGATAAGGATACAGAGAGAGGTCTGGACAAGGTTATAACGGGTTATTAAGGGTTTATTAAGGGGTCATTCATGGGTTATAAAGGATTTAAAAAAACACATGTCTGAGGAAATCCTCTTTTCAACTCTCTGGCTCAAAGTGAAAATAAAAATCAGTCAAGAATAAACCAATTGAAAGCGACATGCATTGTTCTTAACGTCCAGATAATTGTGTGCAATCATCTAAATACATTGACTGTTGGAGGTTATGGCTTTGTGGTGTTACAGCTGGAAACAGTCATTATCATCACTTAGTAAATGATCACTGCATCTGCTTGTGTGAGAGAGCTAAGAGAGAGCCAAGTTCTACATTAGGTAGATAGAGGAATATTCATCTGTCATTAATCAACACCATGACTGCCTCCTTACTCCTCCTAAATCAGGGTTGCTTGCATGGATGTGTCCAGCATGCCTTTGTACTGTGTGTTATCTCAGTACTACAGATGACTTTATTATTACTATATTATATCATTATTCTCTGGCCCACCAGAGACTCCACCAGTGTGTTCAGCAGCTGAGGTCTGATCATGTTACCCCCCTGCAGCCACTGAACAGGGAGACAGGGACAGAGAGAAATCACCATGGGCTGGAGTGAATGGGAAGCAGAGCACTAAGGCTTCCTGAGAATCCCAGCGTTGGATAACAGCCAGGGATCACCTCCCTTTTTCTTTCCCTCTTACACTCTCTCTTTCACTCTATGTCACTCTCTGTCTCCCTCTGTCTCCCTCTCTTTCGTTTCCTCCAAAGACCGTATCATTACTGTGTGTCTCTCTCTGGTCCAACTCTCTCTCACCTTATTCATCATCCTCCTCTCCTATTACGTTCCCTCCCTGTCCATCTCTATCTCCATCTCTATTCCTGTCTTTTTCACATCATTCTCTCTATCTCTCTCTCTCTCTCCCTCTCTCTCTACCTAATATACTGTATCTGCAGTTCTTATATCTGGAGCATACTGCAGAGGAACACAGGAGACAATCAACACACACACACTCATAACCCTCCCACGCCACACACACTCATAACCCTCCCACTCCACACACACTCATAACCCTCCCACGCCACACACACTCATAACCGTCCCACCACACACACTCATAACCCTCCCACGCCACACACACTCATAACCCTCCCACGCCACACACACTCATAACCCTCCCAGGCCACACACACTCATAACCCTCCCACGCCACACACACTCATAACCCTCCCACGCCACACACACTCATAACCCTCCCACGCCACACACACTCATAACCCTCCCACCACACACACTCATAACCCTCCCACGCCACACACACTCATAACCCTCCCACGCCACACACACTCATAACCCTCCCACACCACACACACTCATAACCCTCCCACGCCACACACACTCATAACCCTCCCACGCCACACACACTCATAACCCTCCCACGCCACACACACTCATAACCCTCCCACGCCACACACACTCATAACCCTCCCACGCCACACACACTCATAACCCTCCCACTCCACACACACTCATAACCCTCCCACGCCACACACACTCATAACCCTCCCACTCCACACACACTCATAACCCTCCCACGCCACACACACTCATAAGCCTCCCACGCCACACACACTCATAACCCTCCCACGCCACACACACTCATAACCCTCCCACTCCACACACACTCATAACCCTCCCACGCCACACACACTCATAACCCTCCCACTCTACACACACTCATAACCCTCCCACGCCACACACACTCATAACCCTCCCACTCCACACACACTAGGCTGCCCTCTGCAGTGCCCTGTATAGGGTCTCATGTGCAGTGTGTTTGAAGTGGCTGGGGGTCGTGGTCCCATTGTCCAGTTCTACAGAGAGTGACCCCTTATAGCCATGCACCTCTCTACCCTTCACTCTACTGAATGAAACAACAGATGGTGAAGGCGTCGCTTCCATAGAAACCTAAAGAAGAAAACCAACAGGGAGGAGAAGAGGAAGAAAGACTCAGCAAGATGGCCGACATAAAGGGTGTTCTAAAGAGGTTGGTCAGCTGACCCTAAAGCTGACCCCAAAGCACCCCCACCCGGACCACAGTGCTTGGCTGTATTTTAATAGGCATATTTGAAGAAAATCTAAAATGGCAGTAAATATCACAGAGGGGGCCTTTAATGGGGAAGAATAGCCTTGCTATGTGAATTATATTACCTGTGTGCATGACTTCATGAAACGCCTGGTTCATAGCCCACACAGGAGACATCTGGAGCTGGATATGGGTCAGTCTCAATCCTTCAGTGTCACATTGGGGAATTGTATTGAAGACAGCTGCCGCTGCTGCAGTAAGCCTCATTGTGAATCAGGCTCTTGCTCAACTATAGGCTGATGAAGCCCAAGCATGTGTAACCAACCCACTAACTGATTATCTACTGGTGTTATACCAATGGGCTGTGGACTCTTTTAAAGGTGAGCCAGAGTGGTATATCTAACATATCCGCTGATGTCTGTGTCGATGTATCACCACCATTCACACGTACACACACATTTACAGAACCACACACACGTACAGTATTACAGATGCACGCACACATGCACACACACACACACATTTACAGAACCACACACACATACAGTATTACAGATGCACACACACACACACACACACACACACACACACACACACACACACACACACACACACACACACAATATCAATGTCCTAAACTGTTTGGCTCGAGCTGTAGTCTAATTGATTATAAAGGGTGAATGGATTGAAGTGAGGGGATTCAGAAGTTGGCAGGTAACTGAACATTCTCAGAGAACTTGGCATTGATTCTAGCTCAGAATCTTCACTTCATTGATGTCTCATCCTGAAACTTAGCAGTATAATTCCCATGCACCATCCCATCCCTGTCTCTCCACCCTACAGCTATAAACAGCCCCACAACAACAAAGTTTCCATTGAATTAAGGCTAAATTAATTTTTCTGTGAATCCCCCGAGTTTTCAGATATGCCTAGTATGATAAAGTAGCCCTGAGATGGCCCGTCCTGACCTTAGCTCTGCCTTTCAGCACTATGTTTCCATGACACCATGGTTGCTTTGGCAACCCTCACGGAACCCCATGGTTTCCCATCACAACACAGAATTGTAGAAACTGATCTAGGGTCTGTTTTGCAATTTTATTTAATTTTACCTTTATTTAACCAGGCAAGTCAGTTAAGAACAAATTCTTATTTTCAATGACGGCCTAGGCACAGTGGGTTAACTGCCTGTTCAGGGGCAGAGCGACAGATTTGTACCTTGTCAGCTCGGGGGTTTGAATTTGCAACCTTCCGGTTACTAGTCCAACGCTCTAACCACTAGGCTACGCTGCCGCCGTGCTGAAGGAGTGAGAGGAGAGAAGGACAGGGTGCTGAAGGAGTGAGAGGAGAGGAGGACAGAGTACTGGAGGAGTGGGAGGAGGACAGAGTTCTGGAGGAGTGAGAGGAGAGGAGGACAGGGCACTGGAGGAGTGAGAGGAGGACAGAGTACCCATTAATGGTTAAGGTTAGGATTACGGGAGGATACATTTACCCTAGACCTGTGTTTTTTTCAATAATGGGAGATTAAGACTTCCTGTCAATCATCAACCAGTATTGCCAACAGTGGCAATTTTGACTACCACACAGGATTCAAAATCATGTTTAAGGAGTGACAGAGTGACAGGGACATACTGGAGGAGTGAGAGGAGAGGAGGACAGAGTACTGGAGGAGTGAGAGGAGAGGAGGACAGAGTACTGGAGGAGTGAGAGGAGAGGAGGACAGAGTACTGGAGGAGTGAGAGGAGAGGAGGACAGAGTACTGGAGGAGTGAGAGGAGAGGAGGGCAGAGTACTGGAGGAGTGAGAGGAGAGGAGGGCAGAGTACTGGAGGAGTGAGAGGAGGACAGAGTACTGGAGGAGTGAGAGGAGAGGAGGACAGAGTACTGGAGGAGTGGGAGGAGGACAGAGTACTGGAGGAGTGAAAGGAGAGGAGGAAAGAGTACTGGAGGAGTGAGAGGAGGACAGGGGTACTGGAGGAGTGAGAGAAGGACAGAGACCTGGAGGAGTGAGAGGAGAGGAGGACAGGGTACTGGAGGAGTGAGAGGAGGACAGGGTACTGGAGGAGTGAGAGGAGGACAGGGTACTGGAGGAGTGAGAGGAGAGGCGACAGGGTACTGGAGGAGTGAGAGGAGAGGCGACAGGGTACTGGAGGAGTGAGAGGAGGACAGAGTACTGGAGGAGTGAGAGGAGAGGAGGACAGAGTACTGGAGGAGTGAGAGGAGGACAGAGTACTGGAGGAGTAAGAGGAGGACACAGTACTGGAGGAGTGAGAGGAGAGGAGGACAGGGGTACTGGAGGAGTGAGAGGAGGACAGAGTACTGGAGGAGTGAGAGGAGGACAGAGTACTGGAGGAGTGAGAGGAGGACAGAGTACTGGAGGAGTGAGAGGAGAGGAGGACAGAGTACTGGATGAGTGAGAGGAGAGAAGGACAAGGGTACTGGAGGAGTGAGAGGAGGACAGAGTACTGGAGGAGTGAGAGGAGAGGAGGACAGGGGTACTGGAGGAGTGAGAGGAGAAGAGGACAGGGGTACTGGAGGAGTGAGAGGAGAGGAGGACAGGGGTAGGGGAAGAATGGGAAGGGCACCTGGTTTGTTTTCCTGTCTTTGCCAGTCAACACTAGCAGTGTGGGATCAACCATCTGCTGACAGTTAAAGTCACCACTGTGGAGGCGGGGGTTACTGGGGTTAGGGTACAAGTCAGGGGGGTGTATGGGGGTGGGGGGGGGGGGGGGGGGGGTGATGAGCCTCCCCTTCCCCCCTCTTCCCGTCTCCTACACCGTTGGTGTCACTAAACCTGAAGGAATGTCCCAACTGAGTCACCGACAGCAGGGAGCCAGAATAAGAACGGAGAGGCGAAGGTCTCGGTCTCTAAAGGACACAACAGAGTACTCCAACATTCTACCTTCACCTGGACAGAACCACCTTATCAATCCTTTCAGATCACTTTGCCTGGAAGACTATCTGAATTGTCATAGTTATGTCATGACACAGTAGATGGTGAAGCTACCAAGCAGAACGGAGGTTTTCAGGTCAGCAGCTTCAGCCGAAGTGCAGGAGACCACTTCTGAACGGCATGAAGTAGCATTAGCCAGTAACACCTCCTGCTTCACTCAAGTCAAGAGGGGGGCTTACTGACTTCACTGACATCCAGGCAGACTGAGAAAATGAGTTTGTTTTACCACCAGAAGCAAACATCAGAATAAGAGTTGACATGCCCCAGCATCTGGTCGTCAACATGAGTTCTGCTCACTGTTGACAAGGGCACTTCTGTCCATGTGAAAATGTTCAGAATCCTCACAGGCTTAGTCAACCTATTTACTGATGGTTGAGAGAGTGAAGGGGGGGGGTGAGGTCAGTGAGAGAGAGAGAGACAGAGAGACAGAGACAGAGAGACAGAGAGAGAGAGAGACAAAGGGAGAAAGAGACAGAGAGATAAAGAGAGAAAGAGAGAGAGAGACATAGAGAGAGAGAGAGAGAGAGAGAGAGAGAGAGTGACAGAGAGAGAGAGAGAGAGAGAGAGAGAGAGATTGTTGTAAATACATTGTAAATACAACCCATATTTATGCTTATTTACTTTTCCTTGTGTACTTTAACCATTTGTACATTGTTACAACACTGTATAATGTATATATATAATATATATATAATATGACATTTGTAATGTCTTTATTGTTTTGAAACTTCTGTATATGTAATGTTTACTGTTCATTTTTATTGTTTATTTCACTTTTGTATATTATCTACCTCACTTGCTTTGGCAATGTTAACACGTTTCCCATGCCAATAAAGCCCCTTGAATTGAATTTAATTGAATTGAGAGAGAGACAGAAAGAGAGAGAGAGAGACAGAGAAACAGAGAGAGAGAGAGAAAGACAGAGAGAGAGACAGAGAGAGAGAGACAGACAGAGAGAGAGACAGAGACAGAGACAGAGACAGAGAGAGACAGAGAGAGAGAGAGAGAGAGAGAGAGAGAGAGAGAGAGACAGAGAGAGAGAGAGACAGAGAGAGCACGAGAACATGAGAACACACTAGATTGTCTGGTAGACATTATCTCTCCTCTGGTATGCCCACAGACAGGAGGCACTTAGCAGAGCAGACAATCACAGCAGGGGTCACGAGGTCAACACGTCAACCAAACAGGGCCAGACAAACTAGAGAGCGTTGGAGGTAAGACTAGGAGCCCTATAGTCACACCAAGGAGGGCACTTAGTGTGAATGGAGGAGAAAATAGTTGGGTGGATTATATGGTCCAAAGACAAGAGTGTTTGTATTGTGGGCGTCAAACTATTTCAAACTAGTTCTCTCAATTTGTTAAGTTGTTTTACTAAAGCTCTGGACTGGAGGATGTCTATTAGTGTAGCTGTCATCTTGTTGACACCTACATGGATGGATGGATGGATGGATGGATGGATGGATGGATGGATAGATGGATGAATTGAACAGGTCAATTATTTTCCTGGTGTGGTATGTCTATGATATTTTATCAAGCGTTTGACATACTTAAAGTAGGATCTTTGCTATATTTCAAGATTCCTAAGAGCAATATAATGAGCCATACTGTATGTCACACAGCTCAAGATCTCATGCCATTCATCAATGCAGAGTTCTCTATATGGGCACCTACACTAGGCCTAGGTATGTCTGAGTTGATGGATGAAGTACTGTACTTCAACCATAACATAATGTTAACTCTCACTGCTATGCGGATGACACACAGCTGTACATTTCAATGAAACATGGTGAAGCCCCAAAATCGCTGGTAAGTGGATGGCTGCAAACCTTCTACTTTTAAACTGGGACAAAACAGAGATGCTTGTTCTAGGTCCCAAGAAACAAAGAGATCTTCTGTTGAATCTGACAATTAATCTTAATGGTTGTACAGTCGTCTCAAATAAAACTGTGAAGGACCTCGGCGTTACTCTGGACCCTGATCTCTCTTTTGAAGAACATATCAAGACTGTTTCAAGGACAGCTTTTTTCCATCTACGTAACATTGCAAAAATCATAAACTTTCTGTCCAAAAAAGATGCAGAAAAATTAATCCATGCTTTTGTTACTTCTAGGTTAGACTACTGCAATGATCTACTTTCCGGCTACCCGGATAAAGCACTAAATAAACTTCAGTTAGTGTTAAATACGGCTGCTAGAATCCTGACTAGAACCCCAAAATCATATTACTCCAGTGCTAGCCTCCCTACACTAGCTTCCTGTTAAGGCAAGGACTGATTTCAAGGTTTTACTGCTAACCTACAAAGCATTACATGGGCTTGCTCCTACCTATCTTTCCGATTTGGTCCTACCGTACATACCTATGTGTGTGTGTGTGTGTGTGTGTGTGTGTGTGTGTGTGTGTGTGTGTGTGTGTTTGTGTGTGTGTGTGTGTGTGTGTGTGTGTGTCTGCGTGTGTGTGTGGGTGTGTGTGTGTGTGTGTGCTTGAGTGTGTGCGTGTGTGTGTTTGGGTGTGTGTGTTTAGGTGTGTGTATGTGTGTGTGTGTGTGAGTGTATGTGTGCGTGGGTGTATATATGCGTGAGTGTGCGCCCATAAACACCCTCCAAGCACCCCCTGTAGAGCCCTTCACCCCTCTCCCTCTATTCTCCATAATGGCCATGTTAGGACCACATCATTTCTGAGCCATAAAGGTCATGACCCCGTCCCAACTGTGACATCTGTAAAATACATTTACCTTTAAGAAAGAAAACAACTTAAATGAACTGTTTCACGAGTTTACAATCAAACTCATTAACATCCTGTTTTCTGGGCTGGTCATGCCTAGCAGGTTAAAAAACTAAACAAGACCTGTTTTTCAGGTGGATGAGGGGAATATATCCGTCTGCGGCCAGTCAACGAGCAGACTGAAATATGGAAGGAGGGATGGAGAGAGGGAGGAAAGAGAAGGAGAGAGGGCTCAGCGCAGGGCGCCTGGTCTTACTTTCTGTTTATTTATGAATCTAGTTAACGAGCTTTGTGATTCATAAGCCTGTGCTAACGGCCTTTATGGAACAAATGTTTATGTTAGTTAGGCCATCGTCACTACTGTGTGTGTGTGTGTCTATTTTCTCTCTGTGCTCAAAAGCTATCCCTCATGTTGTACGCGTGGCCCCTAAACACCTCACTGCAGACCCCAGAGATTAGCCTCTGATTAATGGGCCAAGCCATACAATATAGATTATTTTTTTTAATCGCAGACTGTAAGATAGAGAGCCATGATGAGTGTAACAAATGTTTGGTTTGTGTTTTTGTCAATGGTAATTTCATAATGATGTTAACTTTAGAAAATAAATCCCGTTCTGTATTTCATAACCCCCTTTCAATTTGTATCAGCATTTCTCAATCTACGACTCACAAATAGAACAGCCTAGATAGACTTGTTTTAAATATTTTAAGTGATTTCTTCTTGGTTGTCAGGAAGAAAAGCCTCCTCAAAGACAATCCAAGTTTACTTAGTGCTGTATAGACTATAGACAGAAACCTGGCTTCTCACCAAGCACCAGTCAATGGATGCTTTTTATTACACACAGAAAATAAGGCACCCCTTCCTCCCCTTTAGCCCCTCACCTCCCTGACAACACATTGAGATCCTCTAGTCTACCGTGTGTTTGTCAAGAGCAGAGTTTGTGTCCAATGCCATGGTTGCCGTGGTTACTGTCAATCTACTGGACGGGATCTGTGTTTACTGTATATATTATGGGATGTTGGGGAGGGAGAGGGTGGTCTTGAGGGGACCTATTTGGTCTGGGAACAGTGTGTGTGTGTGTGTGTGTGTGTGTGTGTGTGTGTGTGTGTGTGTGTGTGTGTGTGTGTGTGTGTCTTTGAGGCCTGGGAGTACGGCTTCCTCCCCAGAACTTCAGAGGCCAGGACCAAGACCAAGGTCAATCATCATGACTCTAATTCTAATTAGATTAGATGGATTGTGCACGCTCGATGACCGAGAACGTGCGGTCTGATCGTGCCCTCCAACCGTACCCTCCTCTCCCAGGTTAGTCAAGGGGCGAGGAGAAGGGACGGGGGACGGGGTGGACGGGGGGGACGGGGGGGACGGGGGGGACGGGGGGGACGGGGGGGGACGGGGGGTGGGGACGTGTTCTGGTGTCTGCTCTCTTTTTACGAATGAAAGCAAGTAAAAATGTGATTTCTTCATTGTATCATCAGCTCTTTAAATTCTCTCTGAGAAGATGAACAAGTCATTGTTCATGTTTGTCCCTCATTGTCAAGCAGTCCCATTGCACTCACACATGCACCCCCCCCCCCCCCCCCCCCCACACACACACAAAAGAACCTGTCTGAACGTAACATTTCTTCATCAGCTCTTTAAATTCTCTCTGAGAAGACGAACAAATCGCTGTTCGTGTTTCTCCCTCGTTGTCAAGCAGTCCCATGGTAACCGTCTCTTCGAGGGTTCACTTTCAAAGTGACAAGTCTGATTCCCCCGAAATTTGCTTAAGCTGGAGTTGACATGAGCCAAGAAAACACTGATAGAAAGAGAAAGGAACTGAAAACATGGACTAGAGCCTTGGTTCTGATGGCAGAATACACTACATAACAGGTGACTTATGAAAGTCATTTCAAGCCTTGCCATCTAGATGACTGTTAGCGGTTGGACTGGTATCCCTCACAATACATTAAATACATATCATCAACATATAGATTTCTGCTATTGGTTCATTTTCTGATGGAACAAAGCTGTAAGTCCTGAGTGGTATATTAGTTAACTTTGTGTTTCAGTTGTATTTTACATATGAGGCAGACTGTGTGATATTCCTGAGTGTTTTATGAGTTAACTTTGTGTTTCTCCTGTATTTTAGATATGAGGCAGACTGTGTGATGTGTGTCTGGCACATCAGGACTACTCTGTTGGTTTATAATGGGGTTGTGGAGACGTATAGAGAACACACACAGCTTCGCATGGCGGCCCTCCTGACAGGAACACACGGACGAGCACAGCGGCATTCTGGGACCAGGTGGTGCCGAGGCCAATCGTGGATGAGATGTTCCGTGTCCCAGTACCAGGCTGAGGTCGTGACCTCTACAGATGGGACGGCCAGACTCAGTGTGAGCTCTCCTCTCCTCACATTGCTCTCCTCACCACTCCCTCTCTGGTCAGACCTCACACTCTGACATGATAGAGGGATAGTCCTCAAGCTCATCTTCCTGACTTTAAACTCTCCTTTCCTTTGTATGTTCCTCCCCCTCTTTCTATCACTCTCTTCCTCCCCTTATTCATTCTAGCCTGTCTTCTCTTCCATCTCTCTCCATCCCCACTTCCTCTCCTCCATGTCCCTCTTGTGTTCTACTTTTCCTCTTTCTGTCCTCCATTTCCTCCCCCTTTCCCTATTTTCTTGTAATCTCCCCTTCCACTTCCTTCTGCCCTTCCTCTATCTCTACCGCTTTCCATTCCCCTCCTCTTTCTGCTCCCTCACCTCATCCTCCTCACCTCCTCTCCTGATTGTTCAATTCC
Organism: Oncorhynchus mykiss; assembly: GCF_013265735.2. Lineage (NCBI taxonomy): Eukaryota > Metazoa > Chordata > Actinopteri > Salmoniformes > Salmonidae > Oncorhynchus > Oncorhynchus mykiss. Next base: position 19,442,441 of record NC_048581.1, on the reverse strand, counting down.
AAGCAGGCTTAATACCACAGCATCAGACAGTTAGACAGACACACACGTTGGAAGCAGGCAGCGTCCATTTATCAGAGAAGCGAAGCTCTCCGTGAAGATTCTATACTTTAGTCTCTATTCTCAGCAGAGGACATCGTCAGATAAATCAACAGAGAAGATGGTGATCTCACTCTGCACTTTCCTCTCAGAGGCAGTGATAAGTCTTTTAATGTAACGGGCCGTACACTCATTTGTTAGAGCTGGTGATTACAATTGTTTGAGGTTTTCTAGCCCATGATAGGGATAGCGTGGTTGTATTGAAATAATTGTTGACCTCTCTCTGAATGAAAGACAAGGAGATGAAGAGATTCATGTTTTAAAGTCGTGCTCTTGGCCGTGAAGCAGATTGGGGCTCTGCTCAAGGTATTATTGGCGTTACAAATATTGCGAATGTTTATGTAATTCTCAAATGACTCATGACCCAGTACGACTAGTAGGTGACGCAGGATTTCTGTTTACCCTTGTGTTTTTATCAGGTTAATGGACTGTTATAGACTCACAGTTTTTAAGGTCATGTTGGGAATTTGAAGAATATTTTTCCATTGTTGGAAAACATGACAAAATGTTCCTTTCTTGGAAGTAAACAAAGTTACTGGTCTGAAACGTTGCTCAATCTGAGTCTCGGGAACATTGTAGATGTTGTAGATGCACGTAACCTGGCAACCGTCCTCACGGGCTATGGTCTGTGGTCCCCATGGAGACGTCAGTGATGTCGACAGACACTCTTTGTCAAGTAGCCTACAGGAACAGGTGGATTTTTTAGACATTGTTTTTCGTTTTCAGAGATGATATATAATCCTTGATTTGAAGCCAGTTACAGTACCATATACAGGAAATAAAAAGTTACAGTACCATATACAGGAAATAAAAAGTTACAGTACCATATACTGTCAATAAAAAGTTACAGTACCATATACAGGAAATAAAAAGTTACAGTACCATATACAGGAAATAAAAAGTTACAGTACCATATACAGGAAATAAAAAGTTACAGTACCATATACAGGAAATAAAAAGTTACAGTACCATATACTGGAAATAAAAAGTTACAGTACCATATACTGGAAATAAAAAGTTACAGTACCATATACTGGAAATAAAAAGTTACAGTACCATATACTGGAAATAAAAAGTTACAGTACCATATACTGGAAATAAAAAGTTACAGTACCATATACTGGAAATAAAAAGTTGGCCAAACTTCTAACAATGTCGCAACGAACTCAAATAACTTATTTGATGATAATTCTCTCCCCTTCTCCCCTCTCTGTCCTGTGTGCCTCAGTTAGTAGAGCATGGCACGTGCAATGCCAGGAGTGTGAGTTTGAAAAAGTACAAAAATGTATGCATTCACTACTGTAAATCGTCCTGGATAAGAGCTTCTGCTAAGTGACTCAAATGTTAAATTGAGAGTAAGCGTTCATACCACAATATTTACAAAGTTTTCATAAACAAGAGCCAACCTGGATGGCAGTTTTTTGTGTGAATCCGGCCGCTTCTCACTATTGGCCACTCAGGATCCTAACGAGGAGGCATTAGTTGCGTTTAAGTGTCTTCTCAACACCAAAAATGTATTATCCAGCTCTTAAAACATGACAGCCCGGGCTCTTCACTCTGTGTGTGTGTGTGTGTGTGTGTGTGTTGTGTGTGTTCTCCATACGATGGATGGGATAACAAGAGGAAAGCTTATCCCGACCACCCCTGACCAAGTCCTTCAAAAATGGTTTCCATATGGTTCAGGCTAATAAATCCTTACTAGATGCAATACGACACATCAAAGTCCTTCATAAAACTGAGCCCAAAAGTGTCATGGACTTTGAATTTCTTCTGTTTTCAGCTGAATCATCATGCACGCACACACACACACACCTCCATCCTGCCCCCCCCCCCCCCCCCCCCCAGCCATGGGGGTGAGGGTAGGGGTGTAGGGGGTGTCTGTGGGGCACCAGAGGGTCTCTCTGGCTGCACGGGGGGGGTTAACTGATAACAACAGACCCCAAAAAACACACCACCACCCATCCCCCTGTCTAACCCACCTACCTTAACCCCCCTTACCTTAACCATCCACCCATCTAACCCCCTTAGGAGTCCTGTCCCCCTAGCCATAAACACAAACACACACATAATGCTCTCATTCAGCTCTCGTTCAAGTGTTCAACATCTCTAAAGGTTTCTTATACAAATCACTTCAAAAGTTGAGACTAGCAGTATTGACAGACTATACTGTAGACTTAACAGTATTAACAGACTATACTGTAGACTTAACAGTATTAACAGACTATACTGTAGACAGTATTAACAGACTATACTGTAGACTAACCAGTATTAACAGACTATACTGTAGACCTAACAGTATTAACAGACTATACTGTAGACAGTATTAACAGACTATACTGTAGACAGTATTAACAGACTATACTGTAGACTTAACAGTATTAACAGACTATACTGTAGACGTAACAGTATTAACAGACTATACTGTAGACAGTATTAACAGACTATACTGTAGACTAACCAGTATTAACAGACTATACTGTAGACCTAACAGTATTAACAGACTATACTGTAGACAGTATTAACAGACTATACTGTAGACAGTATTAACAGACTATACTGTAGACTTAACAGTATTAACATACTATACTGTAGACTTAACAGTATTAACAGACTATACTGTAGACTTAACAGTATTAACAGACTATACTGTAGACTTAACAGTATTAACAGACTATACTGTAGACTTAACAGTATTAACAGACTATACTGTAGACTTAACAGTATTAACAGACAATACTGTAGACTTAACAGTATTACTAGACCATACTGTAGACTTACCAGTATTAACAGACTATACTGTAGACTTAACAGTATTACTAGACTATACTGTAGACTTAACAGTATTACTAGACTATACTGTAGACGTACCAGTATTAACAGACTATACTGTAGACAGTATTAACATACTATACTGTAGACAGTATTAACAGACTATACTGTAGACGTAACAGTATTAACAGACTATACTGTAGACTAACCAGTATTGACAGACTATACTGTAGACAGTATTAACAGACTATACTGTAGAAAGTATTAACAGACTATACTGTAGACAGTATTAACAGACTATACTGTAGACAGTATTAACAGACTATACTGTAGACTTAACAGTATTAACAGACTATACTGTAGACGTAACAGTATTACTAAACTATACTGTAGACTAACCAGTATTGACAGACTATACTGTAGACAGTATTAACAGACTATACTGTAGACTTACCAGTATTAACAGACTATACTGTAGACTAAACAGTATTAACAGACTATACTGTAGACTTAACAGTATTAACAGACTATACTGTAGACAGTATTAACAGACTATACTGTAGACTTAACAGTATTAACAGACTATACTGTAGACGTAACAGTATTACTAAACTATACTCTAGACTAACCAGTATTGACAGACTATACTGTAGACAGTATTAACAGACTATACTGTAGACTTACCAGTATTAACAGACTATACTGTAGACTAAACAGTATTAACAGACTATACTGTAGACTTAACAGTATTAACAGACTATACTGTAGACAGTATTAACAGACTATACTGTAGACTTAACAGTATTAACAGACTATACTGTAGACAGTATTAACAGACTATACTGTAGACTAAACAGTATTAACAGACTATACTGTAGAATTAACAGTATTAACAGACAATACTGTAGACAGTATTAACAGACTATACTGTAGACGTAACAGTATTAATTAACAGACTATACTGTAGACAGTATTAACAGACTATACTGTAGACTTAACAGTATTAACAGACTATACTGTAGACAGTATTAACAGACTATACTGTAGACTTAACAGTATTAACAGACTATACTGTAGACTAAACAGTATTAACAGACTATACTGTAGACTTAACAGTATTAACAGACTATACTGTAGACTTAACAGTATTAACATACTATACTGTAGACAGTATTAACAGACTATACTGTAGACTTAACAGTATTAACATACTATACTGTAGACAGTATTAACAGACTATACTGTAGACGTAACAGTATTAACAGACTATACTGTAGACAGTATTAACAGACTATACTGTAGATGTAACAGTATTAACATACTATACTGTAGACAGTATTAACAGACTATACTGTAGACTAAACAGTATTGACAGACTATACTGTAGACTTAACAGTATTAACAGACTATACTGTAGACAGTATTAACAGACTATACTGTAGACTAAACAGTATTAACAGACTATACTGTAGGCTTAACAGTATTAACAGACTATATTGTAGACAGTATTAACAGACTATACTGTAGACTTAACAGTATTAACAGACTATACTGTAGACTAAACAGTATTAACATACTATACTGTAGACTTAACAGTATTAACAGACTATACTGTAGACAGTATTAACAGACTATACTGTAGACAGTATTAACAGACTATACTGTAGACAGTATTAACAGACTATACTGTAGACTAAACAGTATTAACAGCCTATACTGTAGACTTAACAGTATTAACAGACTATACTGTAGACTTAACAGTATTAACAGACTATACTGTAGACTTAACAGTATTAACAGACTATACTGTAGACGTAACAGTATTACTAAACTATACTCTAGACTAACCAGTATTGACAGACTATACTGTAGACAGTATTAACAGACTATACTGTAGACTTACCAGTATTAACAGACTATACTGTAGACGAAACAGTATTAACAGACTATACTGTAGACTTAACAGTATTAACAGACTATACTGTAGACAGTATTAACAGACTATACTGTAGACTTAACAGTATTAACAGACTATACTGTAGACAGTATTAACAGACTATAATGTAGACTAACAGTATTAACAGACTATAATGTAGACTAAACAGTATTAACAGACTATACTGTAGAATTAACAGTATTAACAGACAATACTGTAGACAGTATTAACAGACTATACTGTAGACGTAACAGTATTAATTAACAGACTATACTGTAGACAGTATTAACAGACTATACTGTAGACTTAACAGTATTAACAGACTATACTGTAGACAGTATTAACAGACTATACTGTAGACTTAACAGTATTAACAGACTATACTGTAGACTAAACAGTATTAACAGACTATACTGTAGACTAAACAGTATTAACAGACTATACTGTAGACTTAACAGTATTAACAGACTATACTGTAGACTTAACAGTATTAACAGACTATACTGTAGACAGTATTAACAGACTATACTGTAGACTTAACAGTATTAACAGACTATACTGTAGACAGTATTAACAGACTATACTGTAGACGTAACAGTATTAACAGACTATACTGTAGACAGTATTAACAGACTATACTGTAGATGTAACAGTATTAACATACTATACTGTAGACAGTATTAACAGACTATACTGTAGACTAAACAGTATTAACAGACTATACTGTAGACTTAACAGTATTAACAGACTATACTGTAGACAGTATTAACAGACTATACTGTAGATGTAACAGTATTAACAGATGTTGATTCATACCTGTTTATTCTGGGTTATGTTCCTGTCATGTCTGCTAGCACTGGTTGTCTCTGTCTTAAATGGCACCCTGTTCCCTTTATAGTGCACTACCTATGACCATAAACCTATGGGCCCTGGTCTAAAGTATACCCTATATAGTGCACTACCTATGACCATAAACCTATGGGCCCTGGTCTAAAGTATACCCTATATAGTGCACTACCTATGACCATAAACCTATGGGCCCTGGTCTAAAGTATACCCTATATAGTGCACTACCTATGACCATAAACCTATGGGCCCTGGTCTAAAGTATACCCTATATAGTGCACTACCTATGACCATAAACCTATGGGCCCTGGTCTAAAGTATACCCTATATAGTGCACTGCCTATGACCATACACCTACGGGGCCTGGTCTAAAGTATACCCTATATAGTGCACTACCTACGACCATAAACCTATGGGCCCTGGTCTAAAGTATTTCACAATCAAGGGAACAGGATGATTTGTCAGACCAACCATGATGTACTTCTATTTATTTAACCACAGTACAGACCAGCAGAGGGAAACCTTTCATCCTTAACTCAACATGTCCTGTCATCCTGCAATAAACCATGTTCCAGTCCTTAAAGACTTTACACACACTGCACACACACACACACACACACACACACACACACACACACACGCACACACACACACACACACACACACACACACACACACACACACACACACACACACACACACACACACACACACACACACACACGCCCCTCCCTCCTCCCCCCACACACACAATAAACTCCACTCCAGACCTTACAAACACTTAAAGCCACCAGACAAACATAATAAACGCTTAGATCCTGTTGAAATTATAATGTCTGCGTCGCTTAATTCCACCCTATTTCCTATGTAGTGCACCACTGTTGCGCTGGTCAAAAGTAGCGCACTACATAGGGAATAGAGTGCCATTTGGGACACAACCAAAGTATGGATCTAAACAGGAAAAAGGAAGCAGCCTTCCCTTTTATAAGGGATTATAAAATGGTTAAAAGATTATAAGGTCAGTTTGTTTGGGTACGTTAGGAGTGCTATGACACACCTGCTTATAAAAGATGATTATCGATATACTAGTATAATGCATACATTATTCTTTGATTACTCACGCTTCAAATAGAGCACATTGAGAATGTGTATTGTTCTAAACGGGCTCTAGGGCTTTCCAAATGTTCCTGTTTTTCAGTACCAAAGTTATTCTGCCTGTACTAATGTCGTCAGTATTATTAGTCAGACATGAAACATAGATGAGAAATAAGCATTAAAACACACCCTATCAAAATATATCTAGATTCACAATCACTGACATCCATTCACAGACCTCAAACCGAGGTCATCATGGGTTTAGTGACTCTACTCCTGTTGTTCTGCAGTAAAGCAGGACACTTCGTGTCTGACGGTTTGCCTATAATGTCGGGCAATCGCAAAGAGAGGCTGAGAATGCGTTAGCGGCACGTTAGGGCTGACCTCTGTGGCAACGCTGCCACTTGTATCACACATGGGGTCAGAGGTCAGCGTTTCATGTCCCTGTATAGAGTTACGGGGAAACAGGGCCAACGGAGCTCTCAGGCTTTGTACTGAGACGGGGACTGATTGACAGCCTACCACTAATGCCTGCCATGATGAGGGACGTCTGGGGATCAGGGAATGGATCACTCCTGGTGTTTTATATGGCACTTAGTCTGCATACAATTTTGGTAATGTCTATAACGCGTCTGAATCGTGTATTTTGTACACATATTTAGCAATTAATTCCATAAAATATTCTAGCTTTAAAACACTAAACATGCACATACATTAGGCTATGCAGAACAAAAGGAGTGGAATCTTTAGTTTTTTTATATTCTTGTCATGGTTTGATCTCCCTGCTGTTAGTGGTGGCATATAAACATACTGTATATAAACCCTCTCTGCTCCTAGAGATAAACACCATGTCTGCTTTATTCACTTTATATGGAGGCTAAAGGCCTCAGACCTGCTAGATCTACTCACACACTCACACACTCGCACACTCTCACACTCACACTCACACTCACAGCTTTATATGGCATCTAACGGCCTCAGACCAAATGAAATGTTGTTGGTCGCAGACACATATTCAGCAGATGTTATTGCGGGTGTAGCGAAATGCTTGTGTTTCTAGCTCCAACAGTGCAGTAATATCTCACAATACACAACAATACGCACAACTCTAAAAAGTAAAATAATGGAATTAAGAAATATTGAAATATTAGGACGAGCTGTGTCGGAGTCCAGAGTAGTGGCCTGGAGATGGAAGCTGTTTTTCAGTCTCTCTGTCCCCGCTTTGATGCAGCTGTACTGACCTCTCCTTCTGGATGGTAGCAGGCCCGGTGGCTGAGGTCCTTGATGATCTTCTTGGCCTTCCTGTGACACTGAGTGCTGTAGGTGTCCTGGAGGGCGGGCAGTGTGCCCCCGTTGATGCGTTGGGCAGACCGCACCACCCGCTGGAGAGCCCTGTGGTTGTGGACGGTACAGTAGCCGTAACAGGCCAACAGGATGCTCTCAATGGGGCATCTGTAAAAGTTTGTGAGGGTCTTAGGGGCTAAGTCAAGTTTATTCAGGCTCCTGAGGTTGAAGAGGCGTTGTTGTGCCTTCTTCACCACACAGTCTGTGTGGATAGACCATTTTAGATTGTCAGTGATGTGTATGTTGAGGATCTTGAAGCTTTTCACCTTCTCCACTGTGGTCCAGTCGATGTGGATGAGGGCAGGCTCCCTCTGCTGTCTCCTGAAGTTCACGATCAGCTCATTTGTGTTGTTGACATTGAGGGAGAGGTAATTGAGCCAGTGAGGGAGAGGTTTATGAGCCAGTAAACAGAAGGAATGGTTCTCTAACTACACAATCTACTGTTTTACTGCATGGTGGCCAAGTAGACCTAGACTGGTTAAACCACACTGAATGCTGTGCTCACCATTGTTTCACTTTACGTCAATCTGGTTTAACCAGGCTATGTAGACCTACCTTTCACTGACACCCACAGCTTTGTCAGACGTCTGGCTCTGGCAAGACCTCCAGTTTAGATACAGTGTGGTAATAGCCAATTATAAGGAAATGTGCACACACACTCTCTTTCACTCTCACTCACTCTCTCTCCCTCTCTCCCTCTCTCCCTCTCTCCCTCTCTCCCTCAATTCAATTCAACGGGCTTTATTGGCATGGGAAACATATGTTAACATTGCCAAAGCAAGTGAAATAGATAATAAATAAAAGTGAAATCAACACTATATTTCTCTCTGTTTTGCAAACACACACTCACACACACACACACACACACACACATACACACACATCTGTGTCCCGTTAGATTGCGCCTCACTAGTAGTTCCCTTTTTTTAGCCCTCATGGAAAGTTAGTTTTATCAGAAGGTTCCAGATAATTGCTTTGGGAACCAGTGAGTACAGAAAATACATCTGTTTCTCAATTGGTTATTTCTTCATTTATTCCCCACCTGTTACTTGAAGCATTTATTTAGTTATTACTGCATATCATCACATCTTAATGTCCCTCTAAAGTACAACCATTTTTGTTTTGTTTGTAATGTCATTTTTGGCTGCTTTTTACATCCTCTCGATTTGATCATTATAAGAGTTTTTCCTGGCAACATGACCTGACCAGAGGAAATGATGTGTCCTAGTTAGCCTATAACTAGTATTTAATTATTATTATTATTATTTTCCTGACCAGTTTTTCCTGACCACGTACAGTATCCTGACCAGGAGAAACACTGATAAAAGGCCAGCCAGAGAGACAGATGACTGGGAAGACACGGGCCAGCCAGAGAGATAGATGACTGGGAAGACGGGCCAGCCAGAGAGATAGATGACTGGGAGGACACAGGCCAGCCAGAGACAGATTACTGGGAAGACACAGGCAAGCCAGAGACAGATGACTGGGAAGACACAGGCCAGCCAGAGAGACAGATGACTGGGAAGACACAGGCCAGCCAGAGAGGTGGGGGAGCAGGCAGTGTCCCTGTAAACAATAACACTCCAGCCATTCAGCTGTAATAGGAACAATATTAGGCTAGCAGCAGGGAGCTCAGGCTCTCCAAATAGACTGACTGACAGGCCCAGAGAGAGTGGGAAAAGAGGGGGGAAAATGGAGAGAGGGGGTAGTTTGGGAGTTTGGGAAAAGAAAGGTGAAGGAGGGAAAGTGAAAGGAGGGAGAGAAAAAGAGACAGAAAGCAAAAGAGAGGAGACCTGAGAGAGAGAAGGAAAACGAGACGTAAAGAGAGACATTGCGAGAAAGAGAATGAAAGTAATAGAAAGAGAATTTCTTCTTGATTGTCAGCCAGCACATTTACAATCAAGAAAGTCTCTGCCTTTCATATAGCCAGTGCAGCTCACCCCCCCACCCCCCCTGCCTCCTCCTGAGAAATTAGGAGCCTCCCTCCTCTCTCTCTCTCCTCCCTCTCTCTCTCCCTCAGCCTCCGAGCTTTAACAGTGTGTAGAGAGGAGCTGACAGTCAGTCTACACTGAGCCCTGCTGGATAGTAGCTGTGAGAAGCTGAGCCCTGAGCCTCTTGTAACTCCATCCTACTACATACAGCCCACCATGGATGTCAAAGTACTGGCTGTGTTGGCCCTACTGGCTGTGGCCATGGATGTACCTCCCTCTACGGGTGAGTTGGTCTGGGGATGGTTCATCTGTCTGGGCATGTCTTCTACACTCTTAGAAGAAAAGGTGCCATCTCAAACATAAAAGGGATAATCCTTTGAAGAACCCTTTTTTGGTTCCAGGTAGAACCCTTTTGCTTCCAGGAAGAACCCTTTTGAGATCCATGTAGAACCCTTTACACAGAGGGTTCTACATGGAACCCAAAATAGTTCTACCTGGAACCAAAAAGGGTTCTACCTGGAACCAATATGTGTTATCTCATGGGGACAGTCGAAGAACCCTTTTGGAACCCTTTTTTAAAGACTGTTAGTGTGTTCTTTCTAGTGTTTTATCTATCTTTATTTATCTATCTCTTTATTTGAGTCATTTTAGTAACTTAGCAAAGAGAGACTTTATGTATGTGTTCTAGAATGTCTGGGGATGTGATTTGTTTTAGAAAAGGAGGACGTTTTGGTGGTTGTGGAGGTTGTCTTGATATTTTTGTTGAATTTGAATAGGTGTTGTTAGAATAGATGTGGTTGTGGAGGTTGTCTTGATATTTTTGTTGAATTTGATTAGGTGTTGTTAGAATAGATGTGGTTGTGACATTTGGCTGGTGTTGCTGAGAGAAGGGATACCCAGCAGAACAACTTGTGGTTATGAGTTGTGGTTGTGGAGGTTGTCTTTTGGCTCCTTGATGTTTGACTGGTTTTGGTAAAATAGGTAAGTGATTGTTGTGATGTGATGGGGATGTTATACTCAAACTGGTTGCATTTGTTGAATTGTTGTTGTTTGTATAGTTGGATTGTAAGTAGATAGTTATTTGGATTCTTCTGGAAATGTCTAGGTTTGTATTGACTTTGGCCATTATTTATGTATCTTCTCAGTTGCCTTCTGTTGTAAAACTTTTAACGTTTGCTTTTAACACTTTGATATTCCAACCACTTTAATTCCTCAAATCTTACATCTTAACGGCATACAAATGAGCATTTAAAACTATTTGTCAAATAAAGAAAGAAAGATCTTACGATTTATAGGATGATGGGTCAGGGAGTCAGTGTCCCAAATGACTAAGTCTCCCCCATACCAATATCACAGCAATGACCCTCCACCTTATCAGGCTCTATTATCATGCTAATACTGGGTCATTATGCATACTGCTTACAGCACCCGGCCACAAGTGAGCATCTAGCTACAACCTTTGCTTCCCAAATAGAACCCTATTCCCTTATACGGCACACTACATTTGACCAGGGCCCACAGGGAAACCCATAGGGCTCTGGTCAGAAGAAGTGCACAAAATAGGCAATAGGGTTCCATTTGGGCTTTAGTTAGTTTCTTTCACAACCCGCCTTGTTTAGCCCCTAATTAGTTTCTAGTTAAAAGAAAGCAACAAAAAAAGCAGATAAATATACAAGTTACCCCCTCCATCACCCCGGCCATCCTGTCGTCTTTAATATGCAGTCAGGGTCTCCCTGGCTAGGGGTAGTAACAACATGCTTAGCATAACACAGCAGAGGTTGAGCTAACTTCAATTCAACTCTTCTCTCGGATTTCTCTCTCTCCTGTTGTTGTTTATTTTGCAGTGTTTTAATGTGATCGCGGTTTAATCCCACAGTCAAACAAGGGGGCCGTTTGTACTCCGTTTAAGATGTAAGATTCGAGAAATGAAAAGAATGTAAATATCAAAGTGTTTTAAAGGAAACAGAGAGAGTCCTTCGTGAAGGTTTTACAACCACAAGGCAACTGGAGAAGAGACATGTATATATGTTTAGCCAATGGACCTCTTCCCATCTTCAAAGAAAAACGAATAAAAATCATTGTTGGAAACAGGTTATCAAGAATGTCACGTTTCATGTTAATCTTGTGTGATATTTCCAGCAGGGTTTCCCCTCTGAAATCCCTGAATCTAAGAACATTTCAGGCAAAAGCCAGAGTATGTGCTATTGAGTAAAAAGATTCTTAGTTTCGGGAACCAGTAGGAACCAGGGGTGATATGCAATCATTCGAAGAATGTAGCCTACTTCTTAAAGGGACTCTTTTGATAAGAATCTAAGCTTTGTGCTCTTGGAGCTTTGAGAAAGGAGGAAAACATTGGGAGCCCCAGTGGAGTAGAACGATAAGGACTCTTCTGGGATAGAGTGCTGTGTCGTGAATGTTCATAGTGAAAAGGCAGTATGACGGTGGATGGGACAATGAGCGCTGGTTTGACAGTCTCTCTCTGTGTGTGTGTGTGTGTGTGTGTGTGTGTGTGTGTGTGTGTGTGTGTGTGTGTGTGTGTGTGTGTGTGTGTGTGTGTGTGTGTGTGTGTGTGTGGGCATGTGCGTAGGCATGTGTGTATGTGTGCGTGCATACGCTTGTGTGCGTGTGTGTGGCAGACTAATCTCTTTTTAATTGCCTTGCATTTGGAACTAAAGGCAGGTAAATTTATACTTTCTCATGCATTGTCCGGGTTAAATACAGTAGTTTGTACTTGGTGGGAATGTGTGTTGATTATTTGAGGTATGTATTTAAATGCTGTTTTGTCTTAACAGTATTTTATTTGAAATGTATAAATAACTGATAACAGTTTGATTGAAATATTTAAATGACATGCATTTTCCTCTCAGAGCTTTCAAAGTGGTATTTGACCCTGAACAACAGAGTCAAGTAATCGTCTTCAAATGCTTCTTTTTGCTAGTTTTATCTAAAGTGTAGTTTTCTGTCATGCTCAGCAGGCCAGTTGAAAGTCCGGGACTTTTCCCCCAGCTTTGTACACAGATTTAACAGAAATACTGGGGTTTACCCCAGTGAATGTGAAGATGATTAACAACAGGTAAAAGTAGAGTAGTGTTGAGTGTGTACGTGAAAGTTTGGTGAGAGTGTGTGTGAGCTATTTATGAGACCTGGTTGTAACACTGCGTAAACCAATCTCACACACCACTGACTAGGAGCTGTTGCTGTCATGGAGTAACAGTGAAGATGGATTTAATCCCCAATGTCCAGCTGCAACAGAAATCTGTCTTCTACTTTATCCTGTTTGTTCTTACAAGCTCTAATATGAAATGAACAAATTCCTCCCAGTTTGGGACTAAAGTCAGCTAAATGTACTGTATACTTTCCCATGCAGTGTCGGGGTTAGAGACAGTAGTTTAAACATATTTGTTCCAAGTACTCTGATATGAAATGAACAAATTCATCCTCGTTTCCTGCCTGCAGTGATTGTGAGTTGTTGCATTTTGGAGGCGTTGAGTCTCATGTTGTTGGTTCAGCTCTAACTATCATCATGCGTTGTGAGCTGGGATTTGGTTGTTTTAGTTTTAAGACATAGAAATGGTCGGAGCTCACGTTCTCTCAGTGTCCGGTACCTGGCACCTGGTACAGTATCTTACTATGTTTGTGGTTGTTTTAGTTTTAAGACATAGAAATGGTCGGAGCTCACGTTCTCTCAGTGTCTGGTACCTGGTACCTGGTACCTGGTACAGTATCTTACTATGTTTGTGGTTGTTGTTTTCAGCTAAGCCCATCAGCCTGGTAGAGAGGTGCTGGTGTCGCTCCACTCTGAACACCGTCCCTCAGAGGAGCATCAGAGAGCTCAAGTTCCTTCACACACCCAACTGCCCTTTCCAAGTCATGTGAGTAACCTGCTGGTGCATTATGGGATGCTTTTTAACCCTGATTTTGGGTTGTGTTTTAGAAGACTTACAGCTAAGTTCCTTAGCTTGTCATGTGAAAAACCTTCCACACCCCTCATAAGAACAACTAGATCGCTGTAGTGCTTCTCCCAAAAAGTCAATGTTTTCATTACAAGGCTGGGGAGTAACAGGGACGTTTTGTAGGAGACAACCCCATGTTCTCCTCAGCCCTGCACTACACTGCACAGATAAGAAAATACTATGGTGGCCAACACTGGACATCCCACACAGCGCACACAGTGTTGCTGCTCACAGAAGGGGAAGCTATTCATTATTTTTAGACAGACTTTTCCTGGAGATAAACCAGAACTACACAGGCCCAGTGAAGCAGTGGTAAGCAACCCTGGTCTGAGACAGCTGCATGTTGAGTGTGTGAGTTAGCTTCGCTTCCCGGGCTCAGCACTGAAGCACCTGATTCAACTTATCAACTAATCGTCAAGGCTGTTGTTGAATCAGGTGTTTGTTTCAGGGCTGGACAGACACCTATCAATGCCACGGTCCATGTTGCTCTACGGGACCACTGCAATGTAGTTTAACCAGAGGTGGAAGAGGAAGCGACTCATCCCACTCCCTCGTTTTTTTCTTGTTCATATATAGTCAATGAACTAAGCAGACCAGACCCAGCTGCTAATGCATTGGTGCCTATGGGAGAGCCATCCCTTAAGCAGACTGATGTGACATCTTCATTTATCTACCATCTTTACTTTAACACAGCACAAGCCTGCATGGCTGAAACCAGAAGGACCTTGGCCTGATACGTCTAGTCAAGTAGGGATACACTAGCCTGGTTCCAGATCTGTTTGTGCTGTCTTACCAACTCCTATTATCAGCTGCTACAGCAAAACTAACTTGGTTCTAGATCTGTTTGTGCTATCTTACCAACTCCTATTATCAGCTGCTACAGCGAAACTAACTTGGTTCTAGATCTGTTTGGGTGGTCTTGCCAACTCCTATAGTCATCTCCTAGGGCAAAACCTGTTCAGAAAAGCCTGATTCAGCCCAGTAAGGCCCCTCTGTTAATAAGATCCCATGTGGATTCTAATGGCGCTTAACTTTGGGTCCCATTCCATTCTGCTAAGCATCAGTCCCATATTGTCAGGTTTTAATGATTGCAGTTGGAGGACCACAGTGGAGGGAAAGACAGAGAGAAAGCGCGCTAGAGAGAGAGAGAAAGCGAGAGAAAGAGAGAGAGAGAGAGAGAGAGAGAGAGAGAGAGAGAGAGAGAGAGAGAGAAAGCGAGAGAGAAAGCGAGAGAAAGCGAGAGAGAAAGCGAGAGAAAGCAAGAGAGAGAGAGTGGAGAAAAGAGATGCAGTTACTATGGCTCTCCCCAAATGGAAAGAGATGTTTAGATTAGAACAACACGATAAATGGCCAGGAGAGGAGAAAGGAAGCTGACAGAGGAGTGTCTCTCTCCAAGCTAGCTCTAGGGGGGATTTTAGTCTTGTTAAGGAATCAATCATTAGGGGTCAATGTGATGACCTTTATGTTGCAGCTGACCCTCTCTATCCTTCTTTCTTTTATTCCCTGCGCTCACCAGCCGCCCACATTTAGTGTAATTTAAATGGCCTGGAACACATTAAGCCAAAATGCTTTGCCTATTTGTAACCTATAGAAACCAGGTGGCCAGAGCCAAAAAGCCAGAGGGGTTTGGGGGGTTGGGAAGGGGCATTAGGGGGTTAACTCATGGCAAGGGGTCAGTAAGGATACAAATCTGGTCAGGACCCACAATCATCAAGAGATACACACATTTGCACACACAGGCATTAAAGAACACACATACGCCACCAAAAGCTTCCCCTTTTCCCTCTTATTCCCTCCAAAGCCCATCCAGAGAGAGGGGCAGAGAGCTCGCATCTCTTCTGATATATCTATTGTCCTTGGATGAAAGACAACAGGGGTAACACTACACCCCCCTCACCCCCTCCATCCCTCCCTACACGCCCCTGTCTCCTCCTGCTTGTTGGCATTAGCTTGCTGTGAAGTAATTACTACCTACTGGGTTAGAAGCTCCAGACTCCCAGAGCCGCGAATTCCAACAGAGTCAATCAGACGCTAGATAGTCCAGACGCACGCACGCACGCACGCACACACACACACACACACACACACACACACACACACACACACACACACACACACACACACACACACACACACACACACACACACACACACACACACACACACACACACACACACACACACACACACCCTAGAGGGATAAACCTAAACCAGGAGAAACATCAAAACAAAACAGTAAAATGGATTAGCTGCACTAAATATATAAAAGAGGACAGGATGGGGGTTGGAGGGAGGGAGGAAGGGGGTATCCTAGAGATAAACAAACAGGGAATCCAGTTACCGGCTTTTATTTATCTGAACGATTGGGATGTTGGTTTTGGGGGGGATTTGAAGGGGTTTGATGCGCTTGAGCTGTTCTTTCATCTTATTGGGGTAAGGGTAGTAGGTAGGCCATTTGGTCAATTGAAGAGGTTGGTGTTAAATAGGGATGGAGAGTTTGGGGGAGGTGAAATTGAATCAGAAAAGCGGTAAAGGAGTGATGAAGGAGAGAATCAGAGGTGGAGAGGAATGTGTCTAATTTACAGGGCTGTGAGAGGAAGAGAAGGAGGGAGAGAAGGAGGGAGGGAGGGGAGGTGGTGAGGCGCTACCTGAGTTGTTAACTCTCAAACACGACCTTTTGACACAGAAGTGTTAGAACCATATGTTTGGGGAAGGAGGGGAGGAGAGGAGAGAGTGCTGACACACACACACAAACACACACACACACACACACACACACACACACACACACACACACACACACACACACACACACACACACACACACACACACACACACACACACACACTAGCCCGTCTCCCCCTAAAGCTCATGGATCAGAAACACTCACAGAGGTGTCCGATCTCGGGACAAATGCCCCTCTCTCAAGTCGACACTCAAGTCAACCCTCTATCAACACACTACAGTCCGCTACAGGTGAACCACTTACTCCCACATACACCCCACAGTCTGTAAATCCCAGGCTAAATGGCCTGACATCAAAACCTCCTTATTGATGGTACCACCGGCTTAACAAAGAGATCAGTGTTACCATGCTTTATTATCACTGCAACAGCTGTCTAAGTGGAAGGAGAGAGATGGGATTTTCCACCTGTGGCAGGTGGTGGGGGGACTTGATGTGATTGAATGCATTGTGATTCTTACAACTGGCGCAAAGCATGTTTTGTGGGTTAAAATATGCTGTGAATACACGTTTTAATAATTGTTATTCTTACAACTTGTTCATAATATGTTTGTTCTTCTTAAAAATATATGTTTGGGATTTTAATAAAGTGTTGATTGTTCACTGGCATATGTGTCTTGCAAATGTCCCTGGAAATTAGCGACATATAAATAAACTTGATAAATATAATTTGGGTCAAATAACTTATTTTTCCAGATGCATTATGTTACTGTTGACTTTGCAGCCTTATATCATATAGAGTGATGTTTGTTTTGTGTGAACAGTCCAGTCCAGTACAGTAGTTGGTTTAAAGGAAAGTGAACTTCATTTATCTTAATGTGTTTGTTTATTTTGACCCTGAATGAGCAGATAGACGATATCGAAATGATGGAACACATTTACTTTTAGATTACAGTACACAGAGTTCATCGGATGTCTCTTCAATCTTCAGATACATGAATTATACAGACTAGATTTCAGTAACCTATAAAAACTGTGTCAAACAGAAATTAATGGCTTCAAAAACATTACCTCAAATGTAACCCTTTGGAAATGTTTTTATTTTTTATAAATCAAATATATAAGATTACACACTGTATCTGAGTCTATAAAGACAGACTGGTCCAACTGAAATAGTTGCATTCAGAATGCTTAGTTCAAAAGAAACCTATAAATGATCTATATTTATTTATCTATGTATATCATTTAAGTGTCATAAAAACGTGCCACTCGTTCTATTCAACTCGCTACTCCAAGGCCCACGAGTCTCATTACAGTTTGACCGAAACACGGCCACAGTTCACCCTAGTTGACGCCACGTATCAGGCATGTGTGTTACTGTGTGTTACAGCTACACAGCACACTATCCCTGGATGTTCACCAGAGTGAGAAGACGCTAGGCCAGTTCATGAGAGCTTACTAGACTTTTTTTTCGGATCATTCCATCCTTGAATCAGATAAGAAAACAGAGAAAGTGGATGCTCGGAGAACACTGAAGTGAGTCTCTGCCTAATTCACGTTCTCTCTCTCTCTCTCTCTCCCTCCCTTCATCCCTCCCTCCATCCCTCTCCCGGTCACAGTGCCAAGCTGAAGAACAACAGGGAGGTGTGCATTAACCCCGAGACCAAATGGCTGCAGACGTACCTGAAGAATGCCATTAACAAGTAAGGAGAAACCTTACTTCCCTCTTTGACAAGTAAGAGCTGATCGCAGGGTAGCCTGGTCCCACATCTGCTTGTGCTTACTTGCCGACTCTTATTATTGTCACGCCAAACCATAGGAGTTGGCAAGACAACACAAACAGATCTGGGACCAGGCTAGTTCGCTGGTAACAGTGAGAGACACGGAATGAAATGCGCTGCTGTTTTCATCTGCAAAATCCAAATGAAATGGGAGAAATGGGACTGCTTAAGTACAGTAACAACAGTTAAGTGTGATTTTATGGCCACCTGTCCACATAGCATTCTGAAATCGCTCATTTATCGGTATGATTAGAACTGTTGCTATGTGTGTGTCTCATTAAAAGAGATGAAAATGACTGGTGTTTCTGGGTGCTTGTTTCTCATTATGCGTGCTAGCTACTCAGATGGCTACTGAGATGTGAATTAAAGACTGGGAAAGAAGGCTTTCTGCTCATGCCTTGCAATCCCTCTGATAATTTAAGCGTGGCATTCGGAGCATTCCAGGTCTTTCAGTAAACAATCAGAATGTATCTGGGAAATCAGGGACGGAGTAGAATGTCATGACATCACTTTTTTCTATTTTTTTATTACAGATTTATTAACTAAAACTTTTGGCCCAAAAAACAGGTGTTACTTTCACAATTGAACTAACTTCGTTAATTTCATGGCTAAAAGACAGCAGTTTATGTATAAATAAACAAATATGTGTAAATTGAAGGCACTTTCACAAAATGATCAGGACTAATTTGTCTACAAATAGTAAAATTCATTCCACTAAGGGAAAATAATTCCACTAGGTTTTACACCCAAGGAGTAAACTGTAAAAACCTACAATAAACAATAACAGACACACTATACAGAATATTATAATGAATCTAAATGTGTTAAAATGTGTGTTAAATGTGCATTCCTCATTCCTCTGGTGATCGTTTTCACCAACCATGCAAAATGTCTGCCTCTTAAAACGCCTATAGTAAATACATCTATAATGGAGGAACATTTTACCACAAATTAGGCATTTTCTTGCTGTTTAGTTCCCAATGTGGCATCTTTACAAAAGATTGCATTTGCTCAAAATAGCGAGCTAAAAAAACTGTGTACAAATCTTTCTAAGACAATGCATATCCAGATGATCTTTATGAAGGCTTGAGTATATATGCTCTCGTAGAACTGTATCATGTTTATAAGTCCAGTCTGCCAGACAAACCAACTATATTATTACACAACTACAGTAGATACTGGAGGTCTATGTGACATGTTACACACTTAGAGAAAAAGGTGCATCTAGAACCTAAAATGGTTCTTTGGCTGTTCCCATAGGAGAACCCTTTGAAGAACCAGTTTTGGTTCCAGTTAGAACCCTTTTGATTCCATGTAGAACCCGTTTGGGTTCCATGTAGAACCCGTTTGGGTTCCATGTAGGACCCATTTGTTTTTATTTATTTATTTATTTGTATAAAAAAATTAGGGGGCATGTAGGACCCTTTCCACAGAGGGTTCCACATGGAACCAAGTATGTTATCCTATGGGGACAGCCAAAGTACCCTTTTGGAACCCTTTTACTAAGAAAGCATGTTTCAAAACCCTGCATGATGCAGAACATAGCATCAATATAACTATGAGCACCGTACTAAGTATTTACCATAAAATGACATTAGGGCCCAGAGTTGTTCCTAATCAGGTGATGTCAAGTGGCCACACGGAAAAATGAAGTTACACCCATGAATCCTCTTCAACCAGTGTCTTATTCCTCTCTTTCTGTCTCTCCAGGGTGAAGAAGTCCAGAAGACGTGCTCAGTAAAGGAGACACCATCCTGACCGGCTTGCAGTGCCCCAGTCCCAGGCCAGCTCTCCTCCTCCACTACTCAGATATGTAACTCTATAGCTACACGTCTCTGCTCTGGAACACTCTGGAACGCTCTGGAACATTCTGGAACGCTTGCAAAACCAGCACTTCACCGCCAGACCGACCATGATGCCTTGCTGCTGCTGCTGTCCCCCCGCAGCCACCCTGCCCCCCACGCTGCAGATACCTCTCCTCACGCTGTTAGCACCAAGTGCATATACCTAATTATATCGGAATGTGTGAGTACGTGTGTAAAGAGTGTGTGAGCACAGTGTGTTTTATTTGGTGTGGTTGTTCTTAGTGTGTGTGTGTGTGTGTGTGTGTCTGAACTGAGTGTGTCTGAACTGAGTGTGTAAGTGTACGTCTGTATATAAAGTATTTTTCCTACTTTTATAAGAGGCAGTAAAGGGACATTTAAAGTTTTTACACCCGGTTCACCGTCTCAAATGTGCTCAGCAAGGGCTTGTGGGTATCACCAGGGGTGGGCTCTGACTGAGGGGTCATAGGATAGGAACAGGAATGAGCCGTCCAATGGCTTGAGCCCACTCTGTAAGAGGCGACCAATCAGGGCTGGTCAAACATTCATAACAGGGGAAATAGATAGTCACCCTTAACTGATCCAAGGTCAGATGTTGTTGAATCCCTGATGGTTAAGTCTAGGATGGTAGGGAAGGAAATCTTAGATCTGTGGTTAGGGGCAACTTCTGTGTCAAGCCTTAACAAGCATTCCAGTCTAGCCAAGACAATGGAGATCCTCAAACGATAACAAAGGACATGCATTGATTCAGGTGTTTCAACTCTGGGGATCAGAAGACATTAGTTTGAACTGATACATAACTTTTCAGGAAGCGAGGCTGTGCACTGAATCACATGGAGTTTCCATTCACCAGAACAGACCAGTGAAGATCCGAATCAGACGATGCGTACAGGCCGGCGGTTTCTAACCTCCCCTCGGGGACCACCAGGCGTTTCACAATTTAGTTGTAGCCCAGAACTAACTCACCTGATTCACCTATTCAAGGCTGGTTAGTTGACAAGTTGAATCAGGTGTGCTAGCTGTGGAATAGATCAAATACATGGAACGACTGGGGGACCTCGAGGAGAGGTTTGAAAACCCCTGCTGTAATGAAGGGGAAGTTATCTGCTGTAATAAAGGGGAGGTTATCTGCTGTAATACAAGCCGACAGCCTTTATTGGAGGCAGACAATTCTGTATTACAGTTGAGTCCTGTGCCGAACAGGAAAGCCCACACAATTAGAAGTAACTTAAGCAACTCAGCAAAAGCCAAGGGTTGTAAGAACGATGGCCTTGTAGGATAAGATTGTAATGCAAAACAGGGATAAAACTCCATATCAATGCAGCTTTTTATACAGTTTGTGTGAATGTAATGTTGTTTGTTGCTATAGTCTAGGCTGTAAAGGCATTGAATGAGACACCAAGTCATTTTTCAACAACACAAGCGATGTGAAATTAATTCACCTCAATATTCTGGGTATTTACTAACAAATACTGGCGTAAAATAATTGCTGTATTATATTAAGTATAGTAAGATTCATTACATA
The DNA here is from genome assembly GCF_013265735.2 of Oncorhynchus mykiss. Taxonomy (NCBI): domain Eukaryota; kingdom Metazoa; phylum Chordata; class Actinopteri; order Salmoniformes; family Salmonidae; genus Oncorhynchus; species Oncorhynchus mykiss. The sequence goes on along the minus strand of NC_048581.1, from coordinate 19,420,658 downwards.
CATTTCGATACAGGATCACATTGTCGGATTATTGGATTTCACTCATCAATTGCATAGGAGCTCACTTTAGGCCTACTCCATAGTTATAAACCACCACATATCCTGAGGATTTAAAGCCAGTATACGGCCACATGAAATACCTGTTACTATACTACAGTATTGACTATCACATTGAAACTGAATGTTGCTGAGCTGGGGGCGAAATAAAGTTATTCTACTTTGATCGTTGAGCCACTTTAAGACTTTAAGTCTTTTAAATTGGTATTTTTACTGTAATGATTTTTATATGTTTGTATATTTTATATATTCTAAGATAATGAGATGTAACACAGTATTTGTAAGTACATTTAAGCAGTATTAGATGAAGGCATAACCAGAGAGTACTGTATCCCAACCGCAGTACTACTGTATTATCCAATCAAATTTTTACACATTTATCACTTTTCCAAAAACGTTTATTTGCCATATCATAAAAAAACATGTTATGTGTCTATTAACTTCATTTGGTGCAGCTGCAACATGTTGAAGTTAATGTAATGAACATTTATAGTCCCCCAGATTAAATTGTGGCGACAGGTCTAGATTGAACAACAACAGAATATTATAGAGATACAGGGTTCATTGCCATAGTTTTCCCTGATTCACTCCTCCCTTGAGGAGGTTTATTCTAATCAACCAATAATCTGACGGCATTCATCCACTGATGCAAGATGGGCAAATCTAATAAATCTGGAATGTAACGCTACGTACTGAGATACTTTAAAACAAACATTCCTGTTGTCATTAGGATATCTCAGCTCAGGCCGATTCAAATTCAGATTCAGCTCAGGCAGACGTCAATTAATTCTTCATTAGGACCCCTTAGAACACAATGTCGTTGGGATTCTGTTCTATTTCTCCTGACAGCGTTCCACAGAGTTTAAAATATGAAGTGCCAATAGTACCACTGAGCCAAGACAGAGAACAATGCATTTAAGTATGAGCCAGGGGACCCACACATGTTTTCAATCAAGCCCCTCCCTCCCAGATATAGCCATTCCTCAATGATGTGGGTTTCTATACTGTTTTACTGTTGCCATTGTTTTTCTACTGTCAAAATAGAGCTCCAGGTCCATTCAAATCTCCAGGCATCTTAGTCTGTGAGCTAAGTGCAGGTGTTTTGGTCCAGAGGTTATTAAGTATCTGTATCACATCGTTGTAAGGTTTGTCATAAAGGAAGGGAATTTGGTGATTATTTAAGTGTTTGAGAACCATTCTGTTCAATGCCATGCTACAGTTAGATCCACAACCAAACCAAACAACATGGCTGTTACCATTTTACTTATCATATCTGTTATTTGGACCACATGTGCAAATAAATCATTGCATTAAGCAATAACATCCCAAGTGGAAATGTGTTTTGTCAGAAGTGTATTTGTTCTGTATGGGTGCTCTCCCCAGACAATGTGAATAAAATGTTAAAACCTTCAATTCTTTTGAGGCAGCTTACGACACAAGTATCCTTCATCTACGAGGGATTGTTTAATTCAACTTTGTATGTTCACTGTTTGTATAAACCAAGGGGCAATATGATAACTATATGATACTCACCCTCTTTTTCAATAAACATATAAAATAAAATAAAATGGAATGTTTCATTTCTTTTTAAGAAAATGATAATTTGTGTATTTATTGAAAGTGGCATCAATAGAGAAGTGTGTTAGGAATCATCTCCACTTTATTTGACTGTTTTACTTCTCCTTTAGTGTTACTGTTCTGTCTTCATTGCAGAACCATCACAGTTGGGTTTCATTATGACTACAGACTTACTGACACAAAATGTCACATTAGATAAGACTGAAGGATGTAGATATTTCTGTTTCAAAATAACTTCACTTAGAATCACCCAGACCAGTTTGATGGTAATAGATGCTGGATACCAGACTCTCACACACACACAACCTAGACAGGTGGAATAAAACCAACGCACGCACGCACGCACGCACGCACGCGCGCGCGCGCGCACGCACACACACACACACACACACACACACACACACACACACACACACACACCTTCTGTTTTCCACAGAGTCCAGGCCCAGGGAAGTCTATGTTAGCAGCTCAGGGCGACAGCCACCATATGAATCTACAGTATACCTGCTGAAACCATAGGCTACAGTAGGACTTAAAGTGCAATTCCCCCCGTTTTCAACCTAATTTTCAGTATCTCCAGCACAATACCAGTGTCAACATATGTGAATACGGCACATTTCTACGTTGTGTAGAAAAAAGTACAACGCTAAAATGTTCTACCCGATGACATCATCAAAAGTAAAAACATTTTACAGTGATTTTCAAACACCATGAGATTGTCTGTGACGTGACCCTCCATCTGGCTAGACTCTCATTGTCTTTGTCTTACCCTCCATCTGGCTAGACTCTCATTGTCTTTGTCTTACCTTCCATCCTACCCTGTGATGTCACAGAGACGCATTTTCCAGGACCCGTCTTCTGATCTTTTTGACCACAGATCATAGAGACGTGCCGTGTTGACACGATGTAGACACTGATGTGGTGCTGGAGAGAATGAATATGAGGTTGAAAGTGGCGGAATTGCCCTTTAAGCCTAAACCTCAGCTTCCAACAGAACTGCAACATATCTGTGGCCAGCCGTTTGAATAATTCAACTAGACTATGTGTGCTTCCCAAATAGCACCCTAATTCTCATTTAGAGCCCCATAGGGCTCTAGGTCAAAAGCAGTGCACTAAATAGGGAGTTTGGGTTCCGTTTGGGACGCACCATGTCACTTGACACTTCCCCTTTAAAACTTAAGCTTGGTGGAAAAACAGAAAGAAGCAGAAAGATTTAGACGTAAAGGAACGAGCCAGGGCCATTAACAACCCTGTCTGAGTTTAACACCTCCGCTTCATGTAGTGTTGTGTGTGTGTGTGTGTGTGTGTGTGTGTGTGTGTGTGTGTGTGTGTGTGTGTGTGTGTGTGTGTGTGTGTGTGTGTGTGTAATTGAATATATTCATTAGTCCTGGTTCGTTACCCGTCCATTGCACCGAGGGGATTTAGCACCGATACATAAACCTGTCTACTTTAATCAAGTAGAACCATGTAGAGCAGATTAACTTCATGTTATAGGCTCCAAATGGAACCCTAATCCCTACACCACTTACGACCTGAGCCCTATGGGTCCTGGTCAAATGTAGCCCATTATATAGGGATTAGGGTGCCATTTGGGATGCGGTATAGGCTTTCTGTTTTGGCTGGATGTTGATGTTAACACATAATGGACAAGAACAAGAGCTGGTGGCTTGGAGTTTAGACAAGGACCAAACCGTTTAAAGGGTCACGAGTTACGTTTTGGGGTCTTGGGCACATTCAGAAATGATTAGTGGACACACACACACACACACACACACACACACACACACACACACACACATACCAGCTGAAGGCCTTGCCTGGTCCAAAGAGACTCACAAACTGTACTTGAACATGTATTGTGTTGTGTGAATAACAAGCACTGGGACTAGTTCACAGAGGATTGAAAACAGCTGTAATGTCCAACAAACCCTCTGAATTAATTGTAGAAACCTGGCTAAGTATCCCTGACTATACCACAAACCAATGCCAGGGGCATTACACTGGACTGATACAAGAGCACAACGACACAATCAAATGAAAGAGAGATTCTTTAGATGCTCTATCAAGTTCCCCAGCTTCAAATCAAATAGCAACCACAAGAGAATCAGGGTATTTCAGCATGCACACACACACACACACACACACACACACACACACACACACACACACACACACACACACACACACACACACACACACACACACACACACACACACACACACACACACACACACACACACACACACACACACACACACACACACACACACACACACACACACACACACTTCAACTCAAATCACCTGAGACGGAGAACATAACGAGGTTGGACAACAAAGTGATTGAGTCCCGAGGATCATGGGTAATCCGGTGTGATTTGGAGGTCTTTACTGTAGATCTCTGAACAACTTAATGCCAGACCCATTGACTAGGAGCTAATAGGAAACAGGTAGGGTGGAAAACAACACGGTGTGTGTGTGTGTGTGTGTGTGTGTGTGTGTGTGTGTGTGTGTGTGTGCGTGCGTGCGTGTGTGTGTGTAGACGTGTTTAATTATACCTGTGGGGACTAGAAGTCTCAATGAGAATTGTAAACAAATAAAAACTTTACCAACTAGGGACATTTTTTTAGTCCTCACAAGGGCAAATGCTATTTCTACGGGGTTTAGGTTTAGAATTAGGTTTAGGGTTAGGAGCTATGGTTAGGTTCAGGGTTAGGGTTAAGGTGAGGTTTTGGTGTTAAGGTTATGGTTAAAGTTAGGGTAAGGGTTAGGGTTAAGGAAAATAGGATTTTGAATAGGACTGAATTATGTGTGTCCCCATAAGGTTAGTTATGCAAGACTGTGTGTGTGTGTGTGTGTGTGTGTGTGTGTGTGTGTGTGTGTGTGTGTGTGTGTGTGTGTGTGTGTGTGTGTGTGTGTGTGTGTGTGTGTGTGTGTGTGTGTGTGTGCAGACCGGAGAGGGGCCCTTTCACTCTCATCATCAGTTCCATACCTGACAGGATACAGAGAGTGTCATGGCCTCTTCCTCTGGCTGTGTTTTCACACAGTGAGGCCCTGTTCCTGGACGGACATGAGGAATTACATGCTGATTCTAAACCCAACAAGGTTGACATCCCTCTCTGTCGCTAAGGGAGACAGACACACACACACGCATGCACATACACACACAAAATTGTATTTTATTTGACACACACACACACACACACACACACACACACACACACACACACACACACACACACACACACACACACACACACACTCATACGCACACACACTGCCACCCCTCCTCTATATAATATTGAAACATTTACAGTAGTCAACAAGGTGTTACAACAACGCAGAACGGGTTTGTGTTCCTTACTGTAAATCCCTTTGGCACGAGTTCTGAGGTGACAGACACAGTAGGGAATTTATACTGAGCAAGAAGGTGAAAAATAATCAAATTATTCAAAAGCACACCGTACAGCTCGGCTATGCCCTAACCCGTTCTGGGATGGTCATATCAGTCATCCTTCATAAGTATGGCCAGTTCTCCACATTATAGCTCATTTATTGCTCTCATAATGGGTTGACCAGGGAGTCACACTGGAGGGGTCTCAACAACAAACAACAAGCACTTGATCAAAGAACAACAACAAATTAACTTCCTCTGTCACCTGGCAGCTGTCCAGATGTGTTGAAACATGAACAAGAGGACACGACAGAACAGAACAGATATTAATGTAGCAAATTCTCTCATATCAGTAAACAACGATAGGGGGTTGAGAATCTAGACAGTAGTTTTATCTTGTTGATACAGCCCCAAGGGAGAATATTATTCTGTTATTACTGTCTTTAAAAGGGAGTCTGAACTCTGTTTCATCTGAGTTCACAGAGATGTAATGTCCGAGGGCCTCAATCCTCGAATGGTCTTGTTTGGAATTATTTGGTGTGTAATTGCGTCCAATGCATGAGTCTGGTTTGGTCTGTCTGGTAAAGGAAATAGCAGGGGATTCTGGGTAATACTGAGTTAATGATGTATGTTGGATTCTGAGTAAGAGGTCTGACAGGACACAAAGCGATAATGTCTTTGTCATTGATCTCAGGAACGAAAGGACTAAATAAGAATCAATAGCGGTATATTGTATAAAACTCACCCGATCGCAAATTACGGGAGATTGATGATATTTTTTTCTTTCTCTTCTATTCTCCCTTTCTCGTTCTCTCTCAGAGAGCAAATAAACTGTGAAGGATGATAACGAGTTTCTCTTTCACCCTCTCCCTCTTTTCTCTCCCTCTTTTCTCCTGTATACAGGCATGGTTTTCTTTTCTTTCTTTCTGCAAAAAAATGCTAATGATCAACCTGTTTCCAATAGCGTTGTGAGATGACATTGACCCCTCTTTCAAACCCCAAGGATAGAGAAACATTCTAATTCTACCCCCCTAATCATGATGGATCACAGAAGGTTCCAGAATGCTGTGGAATCTCTTTAAGCTGACGTCGGACGGACCATTTAATTAAAGAGAGGGGGCTTGCGGGATACGAGGTGGTGGTGTCAGGAACTGTGAACTATTTTGTCCTGAAGGAGGCATTTTTCGTCCTCAACGTTGACCCGGGCCGTGAATTCTCCCAGAGTTCTGAAATGAGAAGACTGATCACTGGAAAAGCCCACAACCAGAAACCAGAAATAGCTTGGACATATCTGGCTGACTTTACAGAGATTACGTTTCTTTCTAACTCAGACCAGTACTTTTAATTGAATGAAAACCCCAGAATGTGAACTTATTCTTGGCACCAAAGAGGTGCTTGAGATCTCTAAACAACACTAGTGGTTATAAAAGAGTCTACAGTGAAAAAGAAGATAATGTCTTGGTTTTAGAGGTGCAACATACTGTATGGATATACTGTATGGATATACTGTATGGATATACTGTATGGGTGGAATAGATCAGTTTAGTCATACAATCGTCCCGCCAAACATACAAGCAAACATATTTAAGTAATATCCCTCCCCAGAGATACATTCTGACAACTTATATAGAGCAGCCGTTTAGTTGTGTCAAAACAATCCTCAACATGTGCTGTATCTTGGCACTCAGTACATAGGGATTTTAGTCTTTAGGCCAGAAAGCCTCTACTTTAGATACGTTGGTTTGGAAAGACACTGTGCACAAATTCTCATCAGTCTGGAGGGAGGACGGGTCACTCAGTGTGTTTGCCAAGATTTCGCACATTTCTCCTTTTGCTCTCAAACTACGTTTCTGAAAACTCACGTACAGAAACGGTTCCTTTGAAATGGCATAACCGTTCTCAAAATGAGCCAAGCATTAAGTATCGATGTGGTCACACCTTGGCTGTCTCTATTTTACGCTGTGACAGACCGACAGATCAAAAAGGCCATATCCCTCATCAGTATAAGTCCAGGGGAAAACGGAGAAAATAAACTACTGCTTATTGTCGTCATTGTTTCTCTCCGCAGTGTTTCAATTGACTCTTGTCTGTTCTACATCGGATAGAACCAGACCTGCTTTGAGCCAATCACATGGTTTTCTGGAGCTATTTTTGTAAATGTTCTCTGATATCAAATGATGAATATCCCCTACTGCTCAACTCTCAGAGCCATCTAGTGAAAACATTCTCCTCAAGAGGACCGTTTTCTGTCCACAAGGACCAAGACCCAAATACACTAACAGTCCCAGCATCTTCTAGTGTAGTCTAGGGGCTGAAGATAATCCGCTTTTAGTTGGTAGACAAATAAACCCAGTAGAGAGGATGGTAAAACGCTACAGTGAGCAGGAATCGAGGCGTAGCGCGGTCCGGTCCCTCCTGATGTGACGCAGGTTTGACATATAAGGACGGCGCAAGGGTCAAAGGTTAAAAGACTACCTTGGGTGGTATGGTTAAGTTTAGTCCCTCCTAAATCGCCCTCTAGAGAACTATAACAACCTATTATAGGATGTGAGCGAGAACAAGGACGAATGAATGACAGTTTCTCAGTACTGGTACCCTCTCAGTGAATTCAGATTCACACAGAATGTAGGCTGTATAGACTATGTGTTCCTTGAAGAAACATTGTGTTTTACTGGGAAAGTAGGAGTTGGTGAGATGTTTTGATGAGTCTTTAGATTTGGAAAATGCCGACCCCATAGTGATGCAGACAAACCTCTGGAGAGAGAAAGAGGAGGGAAGGGGGGGGGGGGGGGGTTAGGGTACGTAGACAAGGGATTTGGGGGAGTCAGACTAACTGTGTGGCCCTCGTTGGCAAGCCTTATTGCCAGTCTAGAGACGTGAATATAACTTGGGCATCGTGTGTCTCTAAAGTAATAAATGATCTTGGTGGAAGCGAGAGTCTAGAGAGGTGGACGGGATACAGAGGCCATGGGGGGTCATTACCAAAATAACAAGCACCATTCCACCCCACCCCAACCTTATTTAATGCTTTATAGATGGTCAGATAGCCTCCACGCACGCACACACGCACACACACACACACACACACACACACACACACACACACACACACACACACACACACACACACACACACACACACACACACACACACACACACACACACACACACACACACACAGCTGGTAGATCCATAACGTTAAGTAGGCCCATCAACGGGACCAGACACACTGAGCCACAGGACTTTAGAGACCCAATAAAGCTCTTTGATAAAGCCAGGGAGCAGATGACGAGATGAACGTCCCAAATGGCACCCTACTCCCTATGTAGTGCTAAAGTGTTGACCAGAACCCTATGGGCCCAGGTCAAAAGTAGCGTACTATATAGGTAATAAGTGTGCCATTTGTTTGGGAAAAGCACTAGAAGATATAGTTCTGCGTGATGGATGAGTATGGAGGAGGGGTCATGTCTGCTCCCAGTAATGTTAAGTCTATACGAAACGACTACATTCTTCGGTGTAACGTCGACTGAGAACTTTCTCTGCCCCCCCCCCCCCCCCCCCCATCATTTGAAATGTCCAGGCAGAACTTTATGATTTCCATCAAAATATTCACAAGGAAATACTGGAGATGCGTGAAAATGTTATAGCTCTCAGATCTCAAGTAGCCAGCATTACTGCAAGGCTTCTGACTAATTCAGTTGTTATGCTGTTGATGACTTAATAACAGTGACAAGTCCTCAATAACAGACTAGCATTTATTTGGTTTAGACAGCGGCATCTTTGATGACACCGCCCAGATACTGCACATTGAGGCCCATTGAAGTGGATTTTTTCCCACCTATCTCTCTCTTTCTCTCCCTCTCTCCCTCTCTACCCCCCCCCCCTCTCTCTCTCTCTCTCTCTCTCTCTCTCTACCCCCCCTCTCTCTCTCTCTCTCTCTCTCTCTCTCCCTATCTACCCCCCCCTCTCTCTCTCTCTCTCTCTCTCTCTCTCTCTCTCTACCCCCCCTCTCTCTCTCTCTCTCTCTCTCTCTCTCCCTATCTACCCCCCCCTCTCTCTCTCTCTCTCTCTCTCTCTCTCTCTCCCTCTCTCTCTCTCTCTCTCTCGCTCTCTCTCTCTCTCTCTCTCTCTCTCTCAATTCAATTCAATTTAAGGGGATTTATTGGCATGGGAAACATGTTAACATTGCCAAAGCAAGTTTCCTTCTCTCTCGGAGGACCTGAGCCCTAGGACCATGCCTCAGGACTACCTGGCATGATGACTCCTTGCTGTCCCCAGTCCACCTGGCCCTAGAACCATGCCTCAGGACTACCTGGCCCTTGGACCATGCCTCAGGAATACCTGGCCTGATGACTCCTTGCTGTCCCCAGTCCACCTGGCCCTGCTGCTGCTCCAGTTTATTATTATTTGGCCAAAATGTATGAACATTTGAACATCTTGGCCATGTTCTGTTATAATCTCCACCCGGCACAGCCAGAAGAGGACTGGCCACCCCTCATAGCCTGGTTCCTCTCTAGGTTTCTTCCTAGGTTCTGGCCTTTCTAGGGAGTTTATCCTAGCCATCGTACTTCTACACCTGCATTGCTTGCTGTTTGGGGTTTTAGGCTGGGTTTCTGTACAGCAACTGATGTAAGAAGGGCTTTATAAATACATTTGATTTGATTTTGATTTGAAGTAGATAGTGTACAAAAGTGAAATAAACAATACAAATGAACAGTAAACATTACACTCACAGAAGTTCCACAAGAATAAAGACATTACAAATGTCATATTATGTATATATACAGTGTTGTAACGATCTCTCTCTCTCTCTCTCTCTCTCTCTCTCTCTCTCTCTCTCTCTCTCTCTCTCTCTCTCTCTCTCTCTCTCTCTCTCTCTCTCTCTCTCTCTCTCTCTCTCTCTCTCTCTCTCTCTCTCTCTCTCTCTCTCTCTCTCTCTCTCTCTCTCTCTCTCTCTCTCTCTCTCTCTCTCTCTCTCTCTCTCTCTCTCTCTCTCTCTCTCTCTCTCTCTCTCTCTCTCATTATTAGTAGTTCTCAGGCTAATTACCCAATGATTCATGTCCTCTGATGTCTTCACAACCCACTGTCTTGGCATCAGTGCCAGGGCATGACAGGGCGTAGTTGGCATGCGTTGGGTCTCTGCCCGGGTACTGGATGTCTCTGTCGACAGCTTAGTCAACATTACACTGTACCCACATTATCACATTAGTTCAGTTAGTTTAGACAGAATGACACTGCCTTTCACTACTGATGCATGTGGGAGTAATGGAGGAGGAGTTAAACGTTGTTAAACCGGCGCTGGCTTGTCAGAGTTCTTTATTCACCTCACATTACAGTTTATGGTGAGAAAGATTTGGCAAAATGAAATAATTACACACTCATGTCCTGGAGGAGGGCATGTCAATCATTTAAATGAGGTCTGCCAGGAACACATTATTCACTGGTGTCTTTTCTGTGACATTCTCAGACAGATTAGACAGGTGATTCACCTTAACAACAGAGACAGCTGCCAGTCTGTCAACGTGCCCAGCAACAGGTGTCAGTTTAGGAGACACCTCTTATAGTCTACTGGAGAAGTGGTTGGTCTTTAAGAACCAACCCCTGCTCATCTTCTGTTTCTCAGGGGAAGGTTCTGCAATACAAATGTTCTGTATTACATGTATCTGGTCTACAATAGGTTCTATGCCAGGCTGGAGATACACAGAGATGAGATGCACTGCTACATAGACATACAACCCCTTATGTTTTCACATCTACTGGGCCTCATCAATCCACCGTGTCAGCAGACAGACAGGACTCTCCCTGTAGACTGACCAGACTGGGGCCTGGAGACAGGGAAAGAGAGAGAGAGAGAGAGAGAGAGAGAGAGAGAGAGAGAGAGAGAGAGAGAGAGAGATAGAGAGAGAGAGAGAGAGAGAGAGAGAGAGAGAGGGAGACAGGGAAAGAGAGAAGGAGACAGGGAAAGAGAGAGAGAGTGAGGAGAGGAAAGGTGAGAGGATGAGAGATGGGAGTGAACATGGAGCAACCAGTAATGACATCACCAAGAGAGATAAAAGTGATAAAGAGGAACACATGGGAGGCTGGGGTCTCTGTTATCTGTTAGGCTGGGGTCTCTGTTATCTGTTAGGCTGGGGTCTCTGTTATCATATATGTGTCACGGCCGTTAAAAGAACTGGACCAAGGTGCAGCGTGGTGAGTGCACATTTTCTCTTTTATTTAAAATGATGCAGACAAAACAATAAACAATACAAAACAAACCGTGACGCTTAAGGATATGTGCCATCAAACACAGTTAACTTCCCACAAACATAGGTCGGAAAAAGGGTAAGTATGGTTCCCAATCAGAGACAACGACAGACAGCTGTCCCTGATAGAGAACCATACCTGGCCTAAACATAGAAATAGAAAATCATAGAAACACTCTCTTCCCACTCTCTCTCTCTCTCTCCCTTCCCTCTCCCTTCCCTCTCCCTCTCTTCCCCTTCCCTCTCTCTCTCTCCCCCTTCCCTCACTCTCCCCCTTCCCCCCCTCTCTCTCTCCCCATCTCTCTCTCTCTCTCCCCCTTCCCTCTCTCACTCTCTCTCCCCCTTCCCTTTCCCTTCATCTTTCTCTCTTCCAATACCCATGATCCTCAAA
>NC_048581.1:19401492-19403992 GCF_013265735.2 Oncorhynchus mykiss | reverse complement strand
TGGCTAATATTGGATCTATGACCATGAGCTCTGATATAACCAGATGATGGCTAATATTGGATCTATGACCATGAGCTCTGATATAACCAGATGATGGCTAATATTGGATCTATGACCATTAGCTCTGATATAACCAGATGATGGCTAATATTGGATCTATGACCATGAGCTCTGATATAACCAGATGATGGCTAATATTGGATCTATGACCATTAGCTCTGATATAACCAGATGATGGCTAATATTGGATCTATGACCATGAGCTCTGATATAACCAGATGATGGCTAATATTGGATCTATGACCATGAGCTCTGATATAACCAGATGATGGCTAATATTGGATCTATGACCATGAGCTCTGATATAACCAGATGATGGCTAATATTGGATCTATGACCATTAGCTCTGATATAACCAGATGATGGCTAATATTGGATCTATGACCATTAGCTCTGATATAACCAGATGATGGCTAATATTGGATCTATGACCATGAGCTCTGATATAACCAGATGATGGCTAATATTGGATCTATGACCATGAGCTCTGATATAACCAGATGATGGCTAATATTGGATCTATGACCATGAGCTCTGATATAACCAGATGATGGCTAATATTGGATCTATGACCATTAGCTCTGATATAACCAGATGATGGCTAATATTGGATCTATGACCATGAGCTCTGATATAACCAGATGATGGCTAATATTGGATCTATGACCATTAGCTCTGATATAACCAGATGATGGCTAATATTGGATCTATGACCATGAGCTCTGATATAACCAGATGATGGCTAATATTGGATCTATGACCATGAGCTCTGATATAACCAGATGATGGCTAATATTGGATCTATGACCATGAGCTCTGATATAACCAGATGATGGCTAATATTGGATCTATGACCATTAGCTCTTTTATAACCAGATGATGGCTAATATTGGATCTATGACCATGAGCTCTGATATAACCAGATGATGGCTAATATTGGATCTATGACCATGAGCTCTGATATAACCAGATGATGGCTAATATTGGATCTATGACCATTAGCTCTGATATAACCAGATGATGGCTAATATTGGATCTATGACCATGAGCTCTGATATAACCAGATGATGGCTAATATTGGATCTATGACCATGAGCTCTGATATAACCAGATGATGGCTAATATTGGATCTATGACCATGAGCTCTGATATAACCAGATGATGGCTAATATTGGATCTATGACCATGAGCTCTGATATAACCAGATGATGGCTAATATTGGATCTATGACCATGAGCTCTGATATAACCAGATGATGGCTAATATTGGATCTATGACCATTAGCTCTGATATAACCAGATGATGGCTAATATTGGATCTATGACCATTAGCTCTGATATAACCAGATGATGGCTAATATTGGATCTATGACCATGAGCTCTGATATAACCAGATGATGGCTAATATTGGATCTATGACCATGAGCTCTGATATAACCAGATGATGGCTAATATTGGATCTATGACCATGAGCTCTGATATAACCAGATGATGGCTAATATTGGATCTATGACCATTAGCTCTGATATAACCAGATGATGGCTAATATTGGATCTATGACCATGAGCTCTGATATAACCAGATGATGGCTAATATTGGATCTATGACCATTAGCTCTGATATAACCAGATGATGGCTAATATTGGATCTATGACCATGAGCTCTGATATAACCAGATGATGGCTAATATTGGATCTATGACCATGAGCTCTGATATAACCAGATGATGGCTAATATTGGATCTATGACCATGAGCTCTGATATAACCAGATGATGGCTAATATTGGATCTATGACCATTAGCTCTGATATAACCAGATGATGGCTAATATTGGATCTATGACCATGAGCTCTGATATAACCAGATGATGGCTAATATTGGATCTATGACCATGAGCTCTGATATAACCAGATGATGGCTAATATTGGATCTATGACCATTAGCTCTGATATAACCAGATGATGGCTAATATTGGATCTATGACCATGAGCTCTGATATAACCAGATGATGGCTAATATGGGATCTATGACCATGAGCTCTGATATAACCAGATGATGGCTAATATTGGATCTATGACCATGAGCTCTGATATAACCAGATGATGGCTAATATTGGATCTATGACCATGAGCTCTGATATAACCAGATGATGGCTAATATTGGATCTATGACCATGAGCTCTGATATAACCAGATGATGTGTTCGTGTCAATATTTATTTGATTTTTCAGGAAAGGGAGATTGCTAATGTCACAGTGATAACAGTCTACAGCGTTATCATGATTTGAATCTACCTCTACCCACCAGGCATGAAAAGGTTTGGAAAAACTCACACACCTCAACTGGCGTAAAAACACAGTCCAGTAATAGGGCTTAGGGTCTATTTCCTGACCTCATCACAACCAGATGACGCAGTCCATTAGTTAAGTGTTTGAGCCCAGG